>NW_025746383.1:2500-115000 GCF_021184085.1 Oncorhynchus gorbuscha
GGGGCACCACCAAGCAAGGGGCAACACCACCAAGCAAGGGACAACACCAAGCAAGGGGCACCACCAAGCAAGATGCACCACCAAGCAAGGGGCACCACAAAGCAAGGGGCACCACCAAGCAAGGGGCAACACCAAGCAAGGGGCACCACCAAGCAAGGGCAACACCAAGCAAGGGGCACCACCAAGCAAGGGGCAACACCACTAAGCAAGGGGCACCACCAAGCAAGGGGCACCACCACTAAGCTAGGGGGCACCACCAAGCAAGGGGCAACACCACTAAGCAAGGGGCAACACCACTAAGCAAGGGGCAACACCACTAAGAGGGGCACCACAAAGCAAGGGACACCACCAAGCAGGGGCAACACCACTAAGCAAGGGGCACCACCACTAAGCAAGGGGCACCACCAAGCAAGGGACACCACCAAGCAAGGGACACCACCAACAAGGGACACCACCAAGCAAGGGACACCACCAAGCAAGGGACACCACCAAGCAAGTGGCACCATGAAGACCAAGGATCTCTCCAAACAGGTCAGAGACAAAGTTGTGGAGAAGTACAGATCAGGGTTGAGTTATAAAAAAAATATCTGAAACTTTGAACATCCTACGGAGCACCATTAAATCCATTATTAAAAAATAGAAAGAATATGGCACCACAACAAACCTACCAAGAGAGGGCCGCCCACCAAAACTCACGGACCAGGCAAGGAGGGCATTAATCAGACAGGCAACAAAGAGACCAAAGATAACCCTGAAGGAGCTGTACAGCGCCACAACGGAGATGGGAGTATCTGTCCGTAGGACCACTTTAAGCCGTACACTCCACAGAGCTGGGCTTTACAGAAGAGTGTCCAGAAAAATGCCATTGCTTCAAGAAACAATAAGCGAACACGTTTGGTGTTCACCAAAAGGCATGGGAGACTCCCCAAACATATAGAAGAAGCTACTCTCGTCAGATGAGATTAAAATTGAGCTTTTTGGCCATCAAGGAAAACTCTATGTCTGGCACAAACCCAACACCTCTCATCACCCCAATAATACAATACAATACAAGAATACAATGTTTTTCATCGGCAGGGACTGGGAAACTGGTCAGAATTGAAGGAATGATGGATGGAGCTAAATACAGGGAAATTCTTGAGGGAAACCTGTTTCAGTCTTCCAGAAATTTGAGACTGGGACGGAGGTTCACCTTCCAGCAGCACAATGACCCTAAGCGTACTGCTAAAGCAACACTCGAGTGGTTTAAGGGGAAACATTTAAATGCATTGGAATGGGCTCGTCAAAGCCCAGACCTCAATCCAATTGATAATCTGTGGTATGACTTAAAGATTGCTGTACACCAGCGGAACCCATCAGACTTGAAGGAACTGGAGCAGTTTTGCCTTGAAGGATGGGCAAAAATCTCAGTGTAAATCAAATGATACAAACCCCCCAAAAAAAACTATTTTAATTCCAGGTTGTGAGGCAACAAAATAGGAAAAATCACAAGGGGGGGGGTGAATACTTTCGCAAGACACTGTATATGCACACACACCTCGCAGCCCACTCACCTCACAATGTAATCTTCTCGAGTCAATACACACAGGTCAACTTACATGCAGTTACTGGGCACCTGTTTGTAATAGACTTCTCTCCATCTTTCTATCTGTCAGGTTGTTTTTGGTCGGTTCACGAGAAGGTCACCTGCCCATTCTGTTGTCCATGACCCACCTGATCCTGCTTTGTCTCCCACCTTGTCTCTCTCTCTCAGTGCATAGTGATGGTGCTGTATGTTGTCTCTCTCTCTCAGTGCATAGTGATGGTGCTGTATGTTGTCTCTCTCTCAGTACATAGTGACGGTGCTGTATATCGTCTCTCTCAGTACATAGTGACGGTGCTGTATGTTGTCTCTATCAGTACATAGTGATGGTGCTGTATGTTGTCTCTCTCAGTACATAGTGACGGTGCTGTATGTTGTCTCTCTCTCAGTACATAGTGATGGTGCTGTATGTTGTCTCTCTCTCAGTACATAGTGACGGTGCTGTATGTTGTCTCTCTCTCTCAGTACATAGTGATGGTGCTGTATGTTGTCTCTCTCTCAGTACATAGTGACGGTGCTGTATGTTGTCTCTCTCTCTCAGTACATAGTGATGGTGCTGTATGTTGTCTCTCTCAGTACATAGTGACGGTGCTGTATGTTGTCTCTCTATCAGTACATAGTGACGGTGCTGTATGTTGTCTCTCTCTCTCAGTACATAGTGATGGTGCTGTATGTTGTCTCTCTCAGTACATAGTGACGGTGCTGTATGTTGTCTCTCTATCAGTACATAGTGACGGTGCTGTATGTTGTCTCTCTCTCTCAGTACATAGTGACGGTGCTGTATGTTGTCTCTCTCTCTCAGTACATAGTGATGGTGCTGTATGTTGTCTCTCTCTCTCAGTACATAGTGATGGTGCTGTATGTTCTCTCTCTCAGTGCATAGTGATGGTGCTGTATGTTGTCTCTCTCTCTCAGTGCATAGTGATGGTGCTGTATGTTGTCTCTCTCTCAGTACATAGTGACGGTGCTGTATGTTGTCTCTCTCTCTCAGTACATAGTGACGGTGCTGTATGTTGTCTCTCTCTCTCAGTACATAGTGACGGTGCTGTATGTTGTCTCTCTCTCTCAGTACATAGTGATGGTGCTGTATGTTGTCTCTCTCTCTCAGTACATAGTGATGGTGCTGTATGTTCTCTCTCTCAGTGCATAGTGATGGTGCTGTATGTTGTCTCTCTCTCTCAGTACATAGTGACGGTGCTGTATGTTGTCTCTCTCTCAGTACATAGTGATGGTGCTGTATGTTGTCTCTCTCTCTCAGTGCATAGTGACGGTGCTGTATGTTGTCTCTCTCTCTCTCAGTACATAGTGATGGTGCTGTATGTTGTCTCTCTCTCTCAGTACATAGTGATGGTGCTGTATGTTGTCTCTCTCAGTACATAGTGACGGTGCTGTATGTTGTCTCTCTCTCTCTCAGTACATAGTGACGGTGCTGTATGTTGTCTCTCTCTCAGTACATAGTGACGGTGCTGTATGTTGTCTCTCTCTCTCAGTACATAGTGACGGTGCTGTATGTTGTCTCTCTCTCTCAGTACATAGTGATGGTGCTGTATGTTGTCTCTCTCTCAGTACATAGTGACGGTGCTGTATGTTGTCTCTCTCTCTCAGTACATAGTGATGGTGCTGTATGTTGTCTCTCTCTCTCAGTACATAGTGACGGTGCTGTATGTTGTCTCTCTCTCAGTACATAGTGACGGTGCTGTATGTTGTCTCTCTCTCTCAGTACATAGTGATGGTGCTGTATGTTGTCTCTCTCTCAGTACATAGTGACGGTGCTGTATGTTGTCTCTCTCAGTACATAGTGACGGTGCTGTATATTGTCTCTCTCAGTACATAGTGATGGTGCTGTATGTTGTCTCTCTCAGTACATAGTGATGGTGCTGTATGTTGTCTCTCTCTCAGTACATAGTGATGGTGCTGTATGTTGTCTCTCTCAGTACATAGTGACGGTGCTTGCTGTATGTTGTCTCTCTCTCTCAGTACATAGTGACGGTGCTGTATGTTGTCTCTCTCTCTCAGTACATAGTGATGGTGCTGTATGTTGTCTCTCTCTCTCAGTACATAGTGACGGTGCTGTATGTTGTCTCTCTCTCTCAGTACATAGTGATGGTGCTGTATGTTGTCTCTCTCTCAGTACATAGTGATGGTGCTGTATGTTGTCTCTCTCTCAGTACATAGTGACGGTGCTGTATGTTGTCTCTCTCTCTCTCAGTACATAGTGATGGTGCTGTATGTTGTCTCTCTCTCTCTCAGTACATAGTGACGGTGCTGTATGTTGTCTCTCTCAGTACATAGTGATGGTGCTGTATGTTGTCTCTCTCAGTACATAGTGACGGTGCTGTAAGTTGTCTCTCTCTCAGTGCATAGTGACGGTGCTGTATGTTGTCTCTCTCAGTGCATAGTGACGGTGCTGTATGTTGTCTCTCTCAGTACATAGTGATGGTGCTGTATGTTGTCTCTCTCTCAGTGCATAGTGATGGTGCTGTATGTTGTCTCTCTCTCAGTGCATAGTGATGGTGCTGTATGTTGTCTCTCTCTCTCAGTGCATAGTGACGGTGCTGTATGTTGTCTCTCTCAGTACATAGTGATGGTGCTGTATGTTGTCTCTCTCTCAGTGCATAGTGATGGTGCTGTATGTTGTCTCTCTCTCAGTACATAGTGACGGTGCTGTATGTTGTCTCTCTCAGTGCATAGTGACGGTGCTGTATGTTGTCTCTCTCTCAGTACATAGTGACGGTGCTGTATGTTGTCTCTCTCAGTACATAGTGATGGTGCTGTATGTTGTCTCTCTCTCAGTACATAGTGACGGTGCTGTATGTTGTCTCTCTCAGTACATAGTGATGGTGCTGTATGTTGTCTCTCTCAGTGCATAGTGACGGTGCTGTATATTGTCTCTCTCAGTACATAGTGACGGTGCTGTATGTTGTCTCTCTCTCTCTCAGTACATAGTGACGGTGCTGTATGTTGTCTCTCTCAGTACATAGTGATGGTGCTGTATGTTGTCTCTCTCAGTGCATAGTGACGGTGCTGTATGTTGTCTCTCTCTCTCTCAGTACATAGTGAAGGTGCTGTATGTGGTCTCTCTCTCAGTACATAGTGACGGTGCTGTATGTTGTCTCTCTCTCTCTCAGTACATAGTGACGGTGCTGTATGTTGTCTCTCTCTCTCTCAGTACATAGTGACGGTGCTGTATGTTGTCTCTCTCTCAGTACATAGTGACGGTGCTGTATGTTGTCTCTCTCTCAGTACATAGTGACGGTGCTGTATGTTGTCTCTCTCAGTACATAGTGATGGTGCTGTATGTTGTCTCTCTCTCAGTGCATAGTGATGGTGCTGTATGTTGTCTCTCTCAGTACATAGTGACGGTGCTGTATGTTGTCTCTCTCTCAGTACATAGTGACGGTGCTGTATGTTGTCTCTCTCTCTCAGTACATAGTGACGGTGCTGTATGTTGTCTCTCTCTCTCTCAGTACATAGTGACGGTGCTGTATGTTGTCTCTCTCTCAGTACATAGTGATGGTGCTGTATGTTGTCTCTCTCTCAGTACATAGTGATGGTGCTGTATGTTGTCTCTCTCTCTCTCAGTACATAGTGATGGTGCTGTATGTTGTCTCTCTCTCTCTCAGTACATAGTGACGGTGCTGTATGTTGTCTCTCTCTCAGTACATAGTGACGGTGCTGTATGTTGTCTCTATCAGTACATAGTGACGGTGCTGTATGTTGTCTCTCTCTCTCAGTACATAGTGACGGTGCTGTATGTTGTCTTTCTCTCTCTCAGTACATAGTGACGGTGCTGTACACACTATCCAGCGACATCTTTTCTATCATCAACTTCTTCAGCTTCTTTAACTGTCTCTGCGTCGCCATGACCATCATCGGCATGATGTGGCTGCGACACAAGAGACCTGAACTGGAGCGCCCCATCAAGGTAAGTCTGCCTGTGTGTGTGTGTGTTTCTCCTGTGGGTCCTACATCGTAGTGTGTGTGTGTGTGTGTGTGTGTGTGTGTGTGTGTGTGTGTGTGTGTGTGTGTGTGTGTGTGTGTGTGTGTGTGTGTGTGTGTGTGTGTGTGTGTTTCTGTGTGTTTCTGTGTGTTTCCTGTGGGTCCTACATCGTAGTGTGTGTGTGTGTGTGTGTGTGTGTGTGTGTGTGTGTGTGTGTGTGTGTGTGTGTGTGTGTGTGTGTGTGTGTGTGTGTGTGTGTGTGTGTGTGTGTGTGTGTGTGTGTGTGTGTGTGTGTTTCTCCTGTGGGTCCTACATCGTAGTGTGTGTGTGTTTCTGTGTGTTTCTCCTGTGGGTCCCACATCGTAGTGTGTGTGTGTGTGTGTGTTTCTGTGTGTTTCTCCTGTGGGTCCTACATCGTAGTGTGTGTGTGTGTTTCTGTGTGTTTCTCCTGTGGGTCCTACATCGTAGTGTGTGTGTGTGTGTGTGTGTGTGTGTGTGTGTGTGTGTGTGTGTGTGTGTGTGTGTGTGTTGTGTGTGTGTGTGTGTGTGTGTGGTGTGTGTGTGTGTGTGTGTGTGTGTGTTTCTGTGTGTTTCTCCTGTGGGTCCTACATCGTAGTGTGTGTGTGTGTGTTTCTGTGTGTTTCTGTGTGTTTCTCCTGTGGGTCCTACATCGTAGTGTGTGTGTGTGTGTGTGTGTGTGTGTGTGTGTGTGTGTGTGTGTGTGTGTGTGTGTGTGTGTGTGTGTGTGTGTGTGTGTGTGTGTGTGTGTGTGTTTCTCCTGTGGGTCCTACATCGTAGTGTGTGTGTGTGTGTGTGTTTCTGTGTGTTTCTCCTGTGGGTCCTACATCGTAGTGTGTGTGTGTGTGTTTCTGTGTGTTTCTCCTGTGGGTCCTTCATCGTAGTGTGTGTGTGTGTGTGTTTCTGTGTGTTTCTCCTGTGGGTCCTACATCGTAGTGTGTGTGTGTGTGTGTTTCTGTGTGTTTCTCCTGTGGGTCCTTCATCGTAGTGTGTGTATGTGTGTGTTTCTGTGTGTTTCTCCTGTGGGTCCTTCATCGTAGTGTGTGTGTGTGTGTGTGTGTGTGTGTGTGTGTGTGTTTCTGTGTGTTTCTCCTGTGGGTCCTTCATCGTAGTGTGTGTGTGTGTGTGTTTCTCCTGTCGGTCCTACATCGTAGTGTGTGTGTGTGTGTGTGTTTCTGTGTGTTTCTCCTGTGGGTCCTACATCGTAGTGTGTGTGTGTGTGTTTCTGTGTGTTTCTCCTGTGGGTCCTACATCGTAGTGTGTGTGTGTGTTTCTGTGTGTTTCTCCTGTGGGTCCTACATCATAGTGTGTGTGTGTGTTTCTGTGTGTTTCTCCTGTGGGTCCTACATCGTAGTGTGTGTGTGTGTGTGTTTCTGTGTGTTTCTCCTGTGGGTCCTACATCGTAGTGTGTGTGTGTTTCTGTGTGTTTCTGTGTGTTTCTCCTGTGGGTCCTACATCGTAGTGTGTGTGTGTGTGTGTGTTTCTGTGTGTTTCTCCTGTGGGTCCTACATCGTAGTGTGTGTGTTTCTGTGTGTTTCTGTGTGTTTCTCCTGTGGGTCCTACATCATAGTGTGTGTGTGTGTGTGTGTGTTTCTGTGTGTTTCTCCTGTGGGTCCTACATCGTAGTGTGTGTGTGTGTGTGTTCCTGTGTGTTTCTCCTGTGGGTCCTACATCGTAGTGTGTGTGTGTGTGTGTTTCTGTGTGTTTCTCCTGTGGGTCCTACATCGTAGTGTGTATGTGTGTGTGTGTGTGTGTTTCTGTGTGTTTCTCCTGTGGGTCCTACATCGTAGTGTGTGTGTGTGTGTGTGTGTGTGTGTGTGTGTGTGTGTGTGTGTGTGTGTGTGTGTTCTGTCTGTGTGTGTCCTGTGTGTGTGTGTGTGTGTGTGTGTTTCTGTGTGTTTCTCCTGTGGGTCCTACATCGTAGTGTGTGTGTGTGTGTGTTTCTGTGTGTTTCTCCTGTGGGTCCTTCATCGTAGTGTGTGTGTGTGTGTGTGTGTGTGTGTGTGTGTGTGTGTGTGTGTGTGTGTGTGTGTGTGTGTGTGTGTGTGTGTGTGTGTTTCTGTGTGTTTCCCCTGTGGGTCCTACATCGTAGTGTGTGTGTGTGTTCCAGGTGAATCTCCTACTCCCGGTGAGTTTTGTGGTAGCGTGTGTGTTCCTCATTGCGGTGTCATTTGGGAAGACGTCCGTGGAGTGTGGCATCGGCTTTGGTATCATCGCCACTGGGGTACCCGTCTATTGGTACCCGTCTATTGGTACCCGTCTATTGGTACCCGTCTATTGGTACCCGTCTATTGGTGGCAGAAAAACCCAGCTGGATCATCAATGGCATCAGTGAGTAATGTAACACTGCTGTCACTTTCTGTAGAAAATCACTAAACTATGACTTCTACTAACAAGGATAATGTAGAGTACACATCAATATACTAAACTATGACTTCTACTAACAAGGATAATGTAGAGTACACATCAATATACTAAACTATGACTTCTACTAACAAGGATAATGTAGAGTACACATCAATATACTAAACTATGACTTCTACTAACAGGGATAATGTAGAGTACACATCAATATACTAAACTATGACTTCTACTAACAGGGATAATGTACAGCACACATCAATATACTAAACTATCACTTCTACTAACAGGGATAATGTACAGCACACATCAATATACTAAACTATCACTTCTACTAACAAGGTTAATGTACAGCACACATCAATATACTAAACTATCACTTCTACTAACAGGGATAATGTACAGCACACATCAATATACTAAACTATCACTTCTACTAACAAGGTTAATGTACAGCACACATCAATATACTAAACTATGACTTCTACTAACAGGGATAATGTACAGCACACATCAATATACTAAACTATCACTTCTACTAACAAGGATAATGTAGAGTACACATCAATATACTAAACTATGACTTCTACTAACAAGGATAATGTAGATACACATCAATATACTAAACTATGACTTCTACTAACAAGGATAATGTACAGCACACATCAATATACTAAACTATGACTTCTACTAACAAGGATAATGTAGAGTACACATCAATATACTAAACTATGACTTCTACTAACAAGGATAATGTAGAGTACACATCAATATACTAAACTATGACTTCTACTAACAAGGATAATGTACAGCACACATCAATATACTAAACTATGACTTCTACTAACAAGGATAATGTAGAGTACACATCAATATACTAAACTATCACTTCTACTAACAAGGATAATGTACAGCACACATCAATATACTAAACTATGACTTCTACTAACAGGGATAATGTACAGCACACATCAATATACTAAACTATCACTTCTACTAACAAGGTTAATGTACAGCACACATCAATATACTAAACTATGACTTCTACTAACAGGGATAATGTACAGCACACATCAATATACTAAACTATCACTTCTACTAACAAGGTTAATGTACAGCACACATCAATATACTAAACTATCACTTCTACTAACAAGGTTAATGTACAGCACACATCAATATACTAAACTATCACTTCTACTAACAAGGATAATGTACAGCACACATCAATATACTAAACTATCACTTCTACGAACAAGGATAATGTAGAGTACACATCAATATACTAAACTATCACTTCTACTAACAAGGATAATGTAGAGTACACATCAATATACTAAACTATCACTTCTACTAACAAGGATAATGTACAGCACACATCAATATACTAAACTATGACTTCTACTAACAAGGATAATGTAGAGTACACATCAATATACTAAACTATGACTTCTACTAACAAGGATAATGTACAGCACACATCAATATACTAAACTATGACTTCTACTAACAAGGATAATGTAGAGTACACATCAATATACTAAACTATGACTTCTACTAACAAGGATAATGTAGAGTACACATCAATATACTAAACTATGACTTCTACTAACAAGGATAATGTACAGCACACATCAATATACTAAACTATGACTTCTACTAACAAGGATAATGTAGAGTACACATCAATATACGAAACTATCACTTCTACTAACAAGGATAATGTACAGCACACATCAATATACTAAACTATGACTTCTACTAACAAGGATAATGTACAGCACACATCAATATACTAAACTATCACTTCTACTAACAGGGATAATGTACAGCACACATCAATATACTAAACTATGACTTCTACTAACAAGGATAATGTAGAGTACACATCAATATACTAAACTATCACTTCTACTAACAAGGTTAATGTAGAGTACACATCAATATACTAAACTATCACTTCTACTAACAAGGTTAATGTACAGCACACATCAATATACTAAACTATCACTTCTACTAACAAGGTTAATGTAGAGTACACATCAATATACTAAACTATGACTTCTACTAACAAGGTTAATGTAGAGTACACATCAATATACTAAACTATCACTTCTACTAACAAGGTTAATGTACAGCACACATCAATATACTAAACTATGACTTCTACTAACAAGGTTAATGTACAGCACACATCAATATACTAAACTATGACTTCTACTAACAAGGATAATGTAGAGTACACATCAATATACTAAACTATCACTTCTACTAACAAGGATAATGTAGAGTACACATCAATATACTAAACTATCACTTCTACTAACAAGGATAATGTACAGTACACATCAATATACTAAACTATGACTTACTAGTACTACTAGTACTGCTACTACTGCAACTGCTAGTAATGATACTACTACTAGTATTGCTACTACTGCTGCTACTACTAGTAGTACTAGTACTAGTACTGCTACTACTACTGCTACAACTGCTACTACTGCTACTACTAGTAGTACTACTACTAGTACTGCTACTTCTAGTACTGCTACTACTACTAGTACTGCTACTACTACTAGTACTACTGCTACTGCTGCTACTACTACTACTGCTACTACTAGTACTGCTACTACTGGTACTGCTACTAGTACTACTTGTACTGCTACTACTGGCACTGCTACTAGTACTACTGCTACTACTAGTACTACTGCTACTGCTGCTACTACTACTGCTACTACTACTACTACTACTGCTACTACTACTCGTACTGCTACTACTGGTACTGCTACTACTACTAGTATTGCTACTGCTACTGCTTGTACTAATACTACTAATAGTAGTGCTGCTAGTACTACTAGTACTGATACTACTAGTACTGATACTACTGATACTACTAGTACTAGTACTACTAGTACTGATACTACTAGTACTACTACTACTGATACTACTAGTACTACTAGTACTAGCAGCAGTACTATTAGTAGTATTAGTACAAGCAGTAGCAGTAGCAATACTAGTAGTAGTAGCAGTACTACTACTACTATCAGTACTAGTACTGATACTACTAGTACTAGTATTGATACTACTAGTACTACTAGTACTACTAGTACTGATACTACTAGTACTGATACTACTAGTACTGATACTACTAGTACTGATACTACTAGTACTACTAGTACTGCTAGTACTGATACTACTAGTGCTACTAGTACTGATACTACTAGTGCTACTAGTACTGATACTACTAGTACTGATACTACTAGTACTACTAATATTACTTGTACTACTAGTACTGATACTACTAGTACTACTAGTAGTGATACTACTAGTACTAGTAGTACTGATAATACTATTAGTGATACTACTAGTACTACTAGTACTACTAGTACTGATACTACTATTGCTACTAGTGCAGATACTACTAGTACTGATACTACTAGTATTACTAGTATTACTTGTACTACTAGTACTGATACTACTAGTACTACTAGTAGTGATACTACTAGTACTACTAGTACTGATACTACTATTGCTACTAGTACAGATACTACTAGTACTGATACTACTAGTACTACTAGTACTGATACTACTAGTACTACTAGTACTACTAGTACTGATACTACTAGTACTACTAGTACTGATACTACTCGTACTACTAGTACTGATACTACTCGTACTACTAGTACTGATACTACTAGTACTGATACCTCTAGTACTACTAATACTGATACTGCTGCTGCTGATGATGAAAGGGTGTACTAGTGGAGATGGTTGCTACTACTGCTGCTACTACTACTAGTACTAGTACTACTACTACTACTGCTACAACTACTACTACTGCTACTACTACTAGTACTACTACTACTACTAGTACTGCTACTAGTTCTACCTGCTACTACTACTAGTACTACTGCTACTGCTGATACTACTGTAAAGGGTACTACTAGTACTACTAGACTACTACTAGTACTGCTACTACTACTAGCTACTACTACTAGTACTACTAGTACTGCTACTAGTACTACTACTACTACTAGTACTGCTAGTACTGATGACTGAAACTACTCCTAGAGATGGGGTACTGATACTACTAGTACTACTAGTACTGATACTACTAGTACTGCTAGTACTGATACTACTAGTACTACTAGTACTGATACTACTAGTCCTACTAGTACTGATACTACTAGTCCTACTAGTACTACTAGTACTGATAGTACTAGTACTACTAGTACTACTAATGCTGATGCTACTAGTAAACTAGTACTGATACTACTAGTACTGATGCTACTACTAGTACTACTAGTACTGATACTACTAGTACTGATACTACTAGTACTACTAGTACTGCTAGTACTGATACTACTAGTGCTACTAGTACTGATACTACTAGTGCTACTAGTACTGATACTACTAGTGCTACTAGTACCTGATACTACTAGTGCTACTAGTACTGATACTACTAGTACTACTAGTACTGATACTACTAGTACTACTAGTAGTGATACTGTACTAGTAGACCGATAATACTACTTAGTGATACTACTATTACTACTAGTACTACTAGTACTGATACTACTATTGCTACTAGTACTGATACTACTAGTACTCTACTAGTACTGATACTAGAGATGGTTTCTAGTACTACTTAGCTAGATGATACTACTAGTAGAGATGATACTACTGCTGCTGCTGATGATGAAAGGGTGTACTAGTAGAGATGGGTTTCTACTACTACTAGTACTGCTACTAGTACTACTACTACTACTACTGACTACTACTAGTAGTACTGCTACTACTACTACTACTACTACTAGTACTGCTACTACTACTACTGCTACTGAAAACTACTAGTAGAGATGGGTTTCTACTACTACTAGTACTGCTACTACTACTGACTAGTACTGCTACTGGTGAGATACTACTACTACTACTGCTACTAGTACTGCTGGTGTGCTATACTACTGTACTAGTAGAGACTACTACTAGTACTGCTACTGCTGATGATGAAAGGGTGTACTAGTAGAGATGGGTTTCTACTACTACTACTACTGCTACTGTACTGAGAAACTACTACTAGTAGAGATGGGTTTCTACTACTACTAGTACTGCTACTACTACTAGTACTAGAGACTACTACTACTAGTACTGCTACTAGTTCTACTACTACTACTACTGCTACTGGTATGATGAAAGGTGTAAAGGGTGTACTAGTAGAGATGGGTTTCTACTACTACTAGTACTGCTACTGCTGATGATGAAAGGGTGTACTAGTAGAGATGGGTTTCTACTACTACTAGTACTGCTACTACCACTAGTACTGATGATGAAACTGCTACTGGTGGGTGTACTAGTAGAGATGGGTTTTTCTACTACTACTAGTACTGCTACTGGTGATGATGATGAAAGGGTGTACTAGTAGAGATGGGTTTCTACTACTACTAGTACTGCTACTGGTGATGATGAAAGGGTGTACTAGTAGAGATGGGTTTCTACTAGTACTGCTACTACTACTAGTACTGCTACTGGTGATGATGAAAGGGTGTACTAGTAGAGATGGGTTTCTACTACTACTAGTACTGCTACTAGTTCTACTACTACTAGTACTGCTACTGGTGATGATGAAAGGGTGTACTAGTAGAGATGGGTTTCTACTACTACTAGTACTGTACTACTAGTTCTACTACTACTAGTACTGCTACTGGTGAAAGGGTGTAAAGGGTGATGAGAAGGGTGTAAAGGGTGTACTAGTAGAGATGGGTTTCTACTACTACTAGTACTGCTACTGCTGGTGATGAAAGGGTGTACTAGTAGAGATGGGTTTCTACTACTACTAGTACTGCTACTGCTGATGATGAAAGGGTGTACTAGTAGAGATGGGTTTCTACTACTACTAGTACTGCTACTGGTGATGATGAAAGGGTGTACTAGTAGAGATGGGTTTCTACTACTACTAGTACTGCTACTGGTGATGATGAAAGGGTGTACTAGTAGAGATGGGTTTCTACTACTACTAGTACTGCTACTAGTTCTACTACTACTAGTACTGCTACTGGTGATGATGAAAGGGTGTACTAGTAGAGATGGGTTTCTACTACTACTAGTACTGCTACTGGTGATGATGAAAGGGTGTACTAGTAGAGATGGGTTTCTACTACTACTAGTACTGCTACTGCTGATGATGAAAGGGTGTACTAGTAGAGATGGGTTTCTACTACTACTAGTACTGCTACTGCTGGTGATGATGAAATGGGGTGTAAATGGGTGTACTAGTAGAGATGGGTCTTCTACTACTACTAGAGATGGGTACTGCTACTAGCTGCTACTGCTGATGATGAAAGGGTGTACTAGTAGAGATGGGTTTCTACTACTACTAGTACTGCTACTGGTGATGATGAAAGGGTGTACTAGTAGAGATGGGTTTCTACTACTACTAGTACTGCTACTGCTGGTGATGAAAGGGTGTAAAGGGTGTACTAGTAGAGATGGGTTTCTACTACTACTAGTACTGCTACTGCTGATGATGAAAGGGTGTACTAGTAGAGATGGGGCTACTAGTACTGCTACTACTACTGACTGCTACTAGAGAGTTACTACTACTAGTACTACTACTACTACTAGGTTCTACTACTACTAGTACTGCTACTGCTGGTGTACTAGTAGAGATGGGTTTCTACTAGTACTAGTACTGCTACTGACTGATGATGAAAGGGTGTACTAGTAGAGATGGGTTTCTACTACTACTAGTACTGCTACTGCTGATGATGAAAGGGTACTAGTAGAGATGGGTTCTACTACTACTAGTACTACTGCTGATGATGAGACTAGTAGAGATGGGTTTCTACTACTACTAGTACTGCTACTGATGGTGATGAGGGTGTACTAGTAAGATGGGTACTACTAACTGCTGATGATGGGTGTACTAGTAGAGATGGGTTTCTACTACTACTAGTACTGCTACTGCTGATGATGAAAGGGTGTACTAGTAGAGATGGGTTTCTACTACTACTAGTACTGCTACTGATGATGATGAAAGGGTGTAAAGGGTGTACTAGTAGAGATGGGTTTCTACTACTACTAGTACTGCTACTGCTGATGATGAAAGGGTGTACTAGTAGAGATGGGTTTCTACTACTACTAGTACTGCTACTGACTGATGATGAAAGGGTGTACTAGTAGAGATGGGTTTCTGCTACTACTAGTACTGTACTGTGGTGATGAAAGGGTGTAAAGGGTGTACTAGTAGAGATGGGTTTCTACTACTACTAGTACTGCTACTGGTGGTGATGAAAGGGTGTACTAGTAGAGATGGGACTACTACTACTACTAGTACTGGTGGTGATGAAAGGGTGTACTAGTAGAGATGGGTTTCTACTACTACTAGTACTGCTACTGCTGATGATGAAAGGGTGTAAAGGGTGTACTAGTAGAGATGGGTTTCTACTACTACTAGTACTGCTACTGATGGTGATGAAAGGTGTACTAGTAGAGATGGGCTACTACTACTACTGTACTGGTGGTGATGAAAGGGTGTAAAGGGTGTACTAGTAGAGATGGGTTTCTACTAGTACTACTAGTAGACTGGGTTTCTACTAGTACTGCTGGTGATGAAAGGGTGTAAAGGGTGTACTAGTAGAGATGGGTTACTCTACTACTACTAGAGATGGGGTACTGCTACTAGTACTGCTACTGATGGTGATGAAAGGGTGTACTAGTAGAGATGGGTTCTACTACTACTAGTACTGCTACTGGTGGTGATGATGAAAGGGTGTACTAGTAGAGATGGGTTTCTACTACTACTAGTACTAGTACTGGTGGTGATGAAAGGGTGTACTAGTAGAGATGGGTTTCTACTACTACTAGTACTGCTACTGCTGATGATGAAAGGGTGTACTAGTAGAGATGGGTTTCTACTACTACTAGTACTGATACTGCTGATGATGTAAAGGGTGTACTAGTAGAGATGGGTTTCTACTACTACTAGTACTGCTACTGATGAAATGATGAAAGGGTGTACTAGTAGAGATGGGTTTCTACTACTACTAGTACTGCTACTGATGGTGATGAAAGGGTGTAAAGGGTATACTAGTAGAGATGGGTTTCTACTACTACTAGTACTGGTGGTGATGAAAGGGTGTAAAGGGTATACTAGTAGAGATGGGTTTCTACTACTACTAGTACTAAAGGGTATACTAGTAGAGATGGGGTTCTACTACTACTAGTACTGATGGTGATGAAAGGGTAAAGGGTATACTAGTAGAGATGGGTTTCTTACTACTACTAGTACTGGTGGTGATGAAAGGGTGTAAAGGGTATACTAGTAGAGATGGGTTCTACTACTGGTGGTGATGAAAGGGTGTAAAGGGTGTACTAGTAGAGATGGGTTTCTACTACTACTAGTACTGCTACTGGTGGTGATGAAAGGGTGTAAAGGGTGTACTAGTAGAGATGGGTTTCTACTACTACTAGTACTGCTACTGCTGATGATGAAAGGGTGTACTAGTAGAGATGGGTTTCTACTACTACTACTACTAGTACTGGTGGTGATGAAAGGGTGTAAAGGGTATACTAGTAGAAATGGGGTTCTTGCTTGTTGTCCGTGTTCTGTCAGAAGCTGCTGAACGTGGTTCCTCAGGACTCGTGAACTCATCCTTTTCTCCACTGCAACCCAACTCATCCTTTTCTCCCGCTGTATCACCACTGAAGCAGTGCTGGAAGGTCAATGTGTGTTCATCTCAGGCTGATCACTCTGAATACTCTATGACCTCTGATCCCTAACCTTTGACCCCTAACCAGTGGGGATGGGGGTTATTGTGTCCAGAAGAAAGGGGTGGGGGACCAACTAGTAAGTAGAGGCCTAACAATCTGGTTGTTTACACAGAACCCACCTTGCTGTCTGTTCTCGACATTTTCAAACTGTCTTTCCAGTATTCTGGTCTTTTGTTTACATTTCTTCCTATATTTAAATAGCACTTATGTAGACTGTTGTGTTTTCCTTATTTTGAGCGTGTCTTTAAATGTTATACTGGGAAGTTCTAGAGGAGTACTAAGCAGGGTTGGGCTCAATTTCAGTTCCATTCAGAAAGTAAACCAGTTTCCTCATTGAAGAGAATATTAACTTCATTGTACTTCCTGAATTGAAATGGAATTGACCCCAACCCGGATACTGTTCCCCGGGCGCCGAAGACGTGGATGTGGATTAAGGCAGCTCTGATTCAGAGGGGTTGGGTTAAATGTGGAAGACACATTTCAGTTGAATACATTCAGCTGGACAACTGACTAGCTAACCCCCCCTCCCCCCTTCCCCACACCTCTCTGATTCAGAGGGGTTGGGTTAAACTGATTCAGCTAACTGACTAGGTCCCCCTTCCCCTGCACCTCTCTGATTCAGAGGGGTTAAATGAGGAAGACACATTTCAGTTGAATACATTCAGTTGGACAACTGACTAGGTCTCCCCCCTTCCCCCCTCCTGATTCCCATTTCCCCAGTTGGACAACATAACTGGTTGTATGAAGGCATGATATTTGGTCCTGAAGAAGTTCGTTCTTTAGGAAGTGCACATCTCGGGAAGGTAAAATAGTGACTAGAATTCAGAATGAGTCAGAGTCAGTCCCCAGGCTCCATTCTAGACAGACAGACAGACAGACAGACAGACAGACAGACAGACAGACAGACAGACAGACAGACAGACAGACAGACAGACAGACAGACAGACAGACAGACAGACAGACAGACAGACAGACAGACAGACAGACAGACAGACAGACAGACAGACAGACAGACAGACAGACAGACAGACAGACAGACAGACAGACAGACAGACAGACAGACAGACAGACAGACAGACAGACAGACAGACAGACAGACAGAGAGAGAGAGGGAGAGAGAGACAGAGAGAGAGAGAGAGACGGCTGGAGGAGGAGATGACCTATTGAACTAGTTATCTAATGTTATCATCGGGTTGTTACTGTCTGTATTCTACCGACAGAGATATTCCTGACGCTTTCTTCACACTTCCTGTGCCTTGTCTTGTTATTGTTTATTTTTTATTTTTTAAATACTCTGTTTGCTCTGAATGTTTTCAAACTCTTTTATATGAAATACCCAAGACATTGTTCTAAGTGTCCTTCCTGTGCTGCACTTTGAATGTTAATTTTTGGTTTTATAAATAAAGTTTTTTAAACAGCCAATGATGACAGGAGTGAAGAGTGACTGGGGTTCTGAAGGTTGTTTTGTTGAGTGCTGGCTGACCTTTTTTACACAGAAACATACTGCAGAAAGACAAGTCACTACAGTCAGCCTGTCGTTACTATACATTCAGACACTAGGAAAAGTATTTTAACATCTGAAATCCAGTCCACTATACGTTATGTGTGTGTGTGTGTGTGTGTGTGTGTGTGTGTGTGTGTGTGTGTGTGTGTGTGTGTGTGTGTGTGTGTGTGTGTGTGTGTGTGTGTGTGTGTGTGTGTGTGTGTGTGTGTGTGTGTGTGTGTGTGTGTGTGTGTGTGTGTGTGTGTGTGTGTGTGTGGCTATAATATGGAGGAGAGCGGCAGTAACCAACACCGACACACACAGTCATTTCAAACATTTTCATTATTTTTCTCCACATGTCAGAAACCAAAAAACGTAAGAAAAGAGCATGCTTGGGCATGCAATGATGTCACAACATGATGTCACAACATGATGTCACGACATGATGTCACAACATGATGTCACAACATGATGTCACCGGGTGCCGAGTATAAAAAGGCGGAACAGATTTTTTTTTTTTTAAAGCTCATTCATAAAACTCTGGATCGACATTTTGAAAATCCACAAGAGTTTATTTTTTTAAAGCTAGCGTTTTTTTAAAATTTATTTGACACCGATGATGGTCTCTGTCTCAGCGTCAGCCACCTGTAGCTGGATGAAAACACCAGGAGAGCCGGAGAGAGAGCGAGAGAGAGACTCACAAACTGACTGACACCAGATTGAGCAGGCTAAACAAACATGCTGAAAAACATGGGGTCCCCCAGCATGTCTGGAAGTGACACTGAAGGAGAACACACTTGTATTCCCAAATAGCACCCTATTCACTATATACCATGCACCATTCTGGACCACCTGTTCTCCCAAAGCAGTGCACTAGCTATATAGGGAAGAGGGCTCCATTTGGGACTTTGGACTAGTCTGGAAGAGACCCAGTTCTCCCTGTGGACTGTTCTGGAAGAAGGCCGACAGGGAGAGGGACTAAACGGTGCATGCCACTTCAGGCGGGGTCAACCGTTCACCATTCTGAAGGTCACCCACCTCCCCCTCCCAGACTGCATTTCCCACGAGGGGGGTTTCATCAAGTGAATCATTACATTAATAAAAAATAAATAAATACGAGGCACTCAGCATTCTCTCTGTCTGGCAAAATGCTCAACAGTAACAAACATTTGAATAATAATGATACATACATATATATATATATATATATATTTAGAATCAGTGTTATAACGTAACAGTCTCAACGCTGTACACAGGGGCCTGAATTCTCCCACCTCCATAGTCCTGTGTGTGTGTGTGTGTGTGTGTGTGTGTGTGTGTGTGTGTGTGTGTGTGTGTGTGTGTGTGTGTGTGTGTGTGTGTGTGTGTGTGTGTGTGTGTGTGTGTGTGTGTGTGTGTGTGTGTGTGTGTGTGTGTGTGTGTTTGTGTGTGTGTGTGTGTGTGTGTGTGTGTGTGTGTGTGTGTGTGTGTGTGTGTGTGTGTGTGTGTACGTGTGTTTTGTTGCGTGTTGAGATCATTGAATTAAAAAAAAAAATGAATAGAAAAGTGTGGGTTTTTATTCAATTCATGAATCGAATGTAAATCTTAAAAATGTCCGTGTCCTGATTGACTGAATGTGAAACGGCATTGATCCCAACTCTCGGTTGTAGTTGCAGTGAATCATAAGAATGGATCATCTAGGAGGGTTTGTGGACAAATGAAGAACAACAGATGGAACAGACAGAGGGATAGAAAGATGCTGTTTTAATGCAATGGCTGTGTGTGTGTGACTGTGTGTGTGTGTATGACTGTGTGTGTGTGTGTGTATGACTGCGTGTGTGTGTGACTGTGTGACTGTATGTGTGTGAGAGTGAGTATGTGTGTGTGAGAGAGTGTGTATGTGTGAGTGTGCATGTAGGACAGTGTGTGTGTGTGTGTGTGAGAGAGTGTGCATGTGAGAGAGTGTGTGTGTATGTGTGAGTTAGTGTGAGTGTGTGTGTGTGTGTGTGTGTGTGTGTGTGTGTGTGTGTGTGTGTGTGTGTGCGTGCGTGCGTGCGTGCGTGCGTGCGTGCGTGTGTGTGTGTGTGTGCGTGCGTGCGTGCGTGTGTGTGCGTGCGTGTGTGTGTGTGTTATAGTGAACAGGATAATAAACATGGCGGAGCCCTTTAACATGGATCTACTCTTGCAGCATAGTTTGGACTGCATCCCTAATGCCACCTTATACCCATCATGCACTGTGTTTAACCGTAGCCCCCATAGAGCTCTGGTCAAAAGTAGTACACTATATAGGGAATAGGGTGCCATTTGAGAGGCACCCCAGCGGTTGGTGGATGAGGCCATCGGGTATAGGGTTAGGGGCTAAGGTGGGTGAAGAAGAAGAAGTGGGATCACCATGGGCTAGCATGTCATATTGTTAAGTGGGATACAGTGTAGGACAGAGGGTGCTGTACACTAGTCTTGGATGGATGGGCCCAGTGGACATAGTCTGCGCCCTGTGTATCCTGTCCTCCATACAGCAGGTGCCCTACTAACAGAACCCGTTTGTGGCCGACTACGCCACCACATCGCATCATCACCATCTCAAAGCTGCTGTTCCACTCCTTTCCACAGTCAAAATACCTTTCCACGTGGTTGCAAGCACAACAAAAAAAGGGCAATTCATTAAAAAAATTAAATTACATTTTTTTTAAAAGTGTTTTATAAACTCAAGGCAGATGGATAAATCCGTTGAATTATATACCTTAACTGAGTCTGTGACATGAGATGAGCTAAACATCAAAGGGCTGGGGAAGGCAGGAGGTTAACGACAATAGAAACACCATGCTGTCGACTCCCACGCTGCTCCCACGCTGCTCCCACGCTGCTCCCACGCTGCTCCCACACTGCTCCCACACTGCTCCTCCGCTCCTCCCATGCTCCTCCCACGCTCCTCCCACGCTGCTCCACGTGGCAGAGTCACGTCTGGATCAATAATAACTTATGTAATATAAGTCATCATCATTATCATCATCATCATAACACGACTTAATAGATCATAGAAGGAAGGTTAAATAAAGAAATGGATGAAGAGGAGGGCTACTCCAATGTTGAGTAAAATAACCATGACAACCAGGACAGAGCTGGAGCCCTGGGAGAGATAGGAGGAGAGAGGAGGGAGAGAGAGACGGGAGGAGAGAGAAGAGACAGGAGGAGAGAGAGAGACAGGAGGAGAGAGAGAGAGACAGGAGGAGAGAGAAGAGACAGGAGAGAGAAGAGACAGGTGTAGAGAGAGGAGAGAGAGTGAAAGGAGGAGAGAGAAGAGAGAGAGACAGGAGGAAAGAGAAAGGAGGTGAGAAAGACAGGAGGAGAGAGAGAGACAGGAGGAGAGAGAGAAACAGGAGGAGAGAGGAGAGAGAGAGAGAAAGGAGAAGAGAGGAGAGGGGAGAGAGGAGAGAGGAGAGGGAAGAGAGACAGGAGGAGAGAGGAGAGAGAGACAGGAGGAGAGGGGAGAGGAGGAGAGAGGAGAGGAGAGAGAGACAGGAGGAGAGAGGATAGGGAAGAGAGACAGGAGGAGAGAGGAGAGAGAGACAGGAGGAGAGGGGAGAGGAGGAGAGAGGAGAGGAGAGAGGGACAGGAGGAGAGAGGAGAGGAGAGAGAGACAGGAGGAGAGAGGAGAGGGAAGAGAGACAGGAGGAGAGAGGAGAGAGAGACAGGAGGAGAGGGGAGAGGAGAGAGAGACAGGAGGAGAGAGGAGAGGAGAGAGAGACAGGAGGAGAGAGGAGAGGAGAGAGAGACAGGAGGAGAGAGGAGAGTAGAGAGAGACAGGAGGAGAGAGAGAGAGAGAGAGAGAGAGAGAGAGACGGAGAAGAGAGGAGAGAGAGAGAGAGATAGACAAGAGGGAGAGAGTGAGAGAGAGAAAGCAGATGAGTGGAGAGGGGAGAGAGAGACGGGAGGAGAGAGGAGAGAGAAGAGAGAGAAAGTGTTAATTCTCAGACTTCATTCTACAGTTAAGAGTATAGTATTAGTATTTAAAACCTGAGGTCCAGGTTACAGATCTATCTGATACCAATAAATCACTCACTGAGTTTGATTTGAGGGTGTGATGCTCCCCATCCTGCTCCAAGGTGATTGGCTGAGACTTGAGAGGTGGGGAGAGAGTGAGGTCCCTGTGCAGGGGCCACTCCTCCTGCTCCGCCCCCACATTCAGAGTGTCCAGCATCTGTACAGAGTCCATGGAGCCCTCCTTGACCGGCCGCAGGCCCGCGGGCGCATCCTGCTTTGGGGCAATGGCCAGGGGACCTCTGGGTAGTGGAGTCCAGGGGCTGGAACCTCATGTCTACTGTGTAGTCTCCCAGCCTGTCCTCCTCTTCCTCTCTGTCCATGAGGCGTGAGTGGGCAGGGCTCCACTGCAGGGCGCTTCGGCAGTCCAGCCCTCTGCGGGGCTGTCGAGCCCGGGGTCGGGCAAGGCATGCTTGCTAAGCTTGTGATTGGATGAGATGTGCTGCTGCTTGGAGTGGTGGTTGGGGTACACATGTTCTGGGGGGTCGTTGTGATTGGCTGAGGAGACATTGTCCCCTGGGATGTGATTGGAGCAGGTATAATCTTGGCACGACTTGTGATTGGAAGAAGCATGCTCAGAAGTCTTGTGATTGGACAGGTTATGCTCCAAGGCTTTGTGATTGGATGAAATGTGCACCTGCTGCTTGTAATTGGAAGAGGCATTCTCACAGGCCCTGTGATTGGTGGAGGAGGAGGAATGATCCCATGTTTTGTGATTGGACTGAATGTACTCCCTCGACTTGTGATTGGATGAGGTGTGCTTTGAGGGCTTCTGGTTGTACGAGGAGGAGTGCTCCCACGACCTATAGGAAGAGGAAGTGTGCTCCCGGGACTTGTGGTTGGTCGAGGCCTTGTCCCTCGGTTTGTGGTTGGACGGGACCTGCTGGTGGCCGTTGACTTGTCCCTCCTGCTCCTCCAGTAGAGACGGGGTGGTGGATTGGCTGCTGTGACCCCCCCGGTCCGGATACATGTCCTCTGTCCAGTTGTTAGCCCCTCCCCTCTGGAGATCCATGCCCCGCCCTCCACTAGCACCTGTATCTCTGCTCCTCCTCCCTGGTCGTCCACAGCGCTCTGCCGCATGAAGCAGGCGTTTCTGGGACGGTGAGAGTGGCCTTGTTTAGAGGTCGGCGGGCTGCAGGGGGGCGAGGGGGGGACGCTCAGGACTGGGCTGAGGTCAGGCGTTATCAAGGGAGGCGTGGTGTCCGGGGTGCACAGCTCAGGACTGTCAGTTCCCGTGGAAATGATCTCGCGGTCTTTGTTGTCCTGGTGCTTATTGGGCCGCTGGCACTCCAGACCTGACAGACAGGCAGACAGACAGGCAGACAGACAGGCACGCAGACAGGCAGACAGACAGGCACGCAGACAGGCAGACAGACAGGCAGGCAGAAAGGCAGGCACGCAGACAGGCAGACAGACAGGCACGCAGACAGGCAGACAGACAGGCAGACAGACAGGCACGCAGACAGGCAGACAGACAGGCAGACAGACAGGCACGCAGACAGGCAGACAGACAGGCAGACAGACAGGCACGCAGACAGGCAGACAGACAGGCAGACAGACAGGCAGACAGACAGGCAGACAGACAGGCAGACAGACAGGCACGCAGACAGGCAGACAGACAGGCAGACAGACAGGCACGCAGACAGGCAGAAAGGCAGGCACACAGACAGGCAGACAGACAGGCACGCAGACAGGCAGACAGACAGGCACACAGACAGGCACGCAGACAGGCAGACAGACAGGCAGGCAGAAAGGCAGACAGGCGGGAAGAGACGAAACACAATGAAAGAGGGGATTTGGCAGAGATCCACCAGACATACAGAACAGTCAAAAGTTTGGACACACCGACTCATTCAAGGGTTTTTCTATATTCGTACTATTTTCTACATTGTAGAATAATAGTGAAGACATCAGAACTATGAAATAACACCTATGGAATCATGTAGTAACCAAAAAGGGTTAAACAATTCAAAATGTATTTTATATTTCAGATTCTTCAAAGTAGCCACCCTTTGCCTTGACGACATCTTTGCACACTCTTGGCATTCTCTCAACCAGCTTCATGAGGTAGTCACCTGGAATTCATTTCAATTAAACGGTTTGCCTTGTTAAAAGTTTGTTTGTGGAATTTCTTTCCTTTAAATGCGTTTGAGCCAATCAGTTGCATTGTGACATGGTATAGGGTGATATACAGAAGATAGCCCTATTTGATAAAAGACCAAGTCCATATTATGGCAAGAACAGCTCAAATAAGCAAAGAGAAATGACAGTCCACCATTGCTTTAAGGCATGAAAGTGCAGTCGCAAAACCATCAAGCGCTGTGATGAAACTGGCTCTCCTGAGGACCACCACAGGAAAGGAAGACACAGAGTTACCTCTGCTGCAGAGGATGAGTTCATTAGAGTTAACTGGCTCTCATGAGGACCACCACAGGACAGGAAGACCCAGAGTTACCTCTGCTGCAGAGGATAAATTCATTAGTGTTACCAGCCTCAGATTGCAACCCAAATAACTGCTTCACAGAGTTCAAGTAACAGACACATCTCAACATCAACTGTTCAGAGGAGATTGTGAGAATCAGGTCTTCATGGTCAAATTGCTGCTAAGAAACCACGACTAAAGGACACCAATAAGAAGAGACTTGCTTGGGCCAAAGAAACATGAGCAATGGACATTAGACCGGTGGAAATCTGTCCTTTGGTCTGATGAGTCCAAACTGGAGATTTTTGGGTTCCGACCGCCTTGTCTTTGTGAAATGCAGAGTAGGTGAACGGATGATCTCCGCATGTGTGGTTCCCACCGTGAAGCATGGAGGAGGAGGTTTGTTGATGTGGGGGTGCTTTGCTGGTGACATTGTCAGTGATTTATTTAGAATTCAAGGCACACTCAAACAGCATGGCTACCACAGCATTCTGCAGCAAAACGCCATCCAATCTGGTTTGCACTTAGTGGGACTTTCATTTGTTTTTCAACATGACAATGAACTCCACGCACCTCCAGGCTGTGTAAGGGCTATTTGACCAAGAAGGAGAGGGATGGAGTGCTGCATCCGATGGCCTACACAATCACCCAACCTCAATCCAATTGAGATGGCTTGGGATGATCTGGACCACAGAGTGAGAGAAAAGCAGCCAACAAGTGCTCAGCATATGTGGGAACTCCTTCAAGACTGTTGAAAAAGCATTCCAGGTGAAGCTGGTTGAGAGAATGCTAAGAGTTTGCAAAACTGTCATCAAGGCAAAGGGTGGCTACTTTGAAGAAATCGAAAATCGAAAATATATTTTCATTTGTTTAACACTTTTTTTGGTTACTACATGTATCCACATGTGTTATGTCATAGTGTGGATGTCTTGACTATTATTGACTATTATTCTACAATGTAGAAAATAGTTTTTTTTTAAATAAAGAAAAATCCTAGAATGTGTAGGTGTTGTAAAACTGGAACTGTACATCAGGATTACACAGCTGTGTTAATTCAAGTAAGAGGAAAATAAAAGGTCAATAATATTACACAGGTAATATTACACAGCACAGTACACCATGTACTGTGTTAACTCAGGTAAGAGGACAACATAATGAGACTTAGAATTTGGGTACACTACTGACTGAATCCAGCCCAGATTGTCTGTAAAGGACGTTTCAATAAAGTTACTTCAAATTCTCCAATTGATTTGAATTATTTTTCTCTGCCTGGTTGGGCATGTGTACAGTAGTTACTGTAGCTAAGTCAATTTCTCTGTGATTGACTCACCGTTGGATTCACCGTTTCCATGGGTATGGAATGACGGCGAGAGTTCCTTGGCAGCGACCCTGGCCATCCGACATTCCTCGCAAGCCTTCAGGGCCACACCTTCAGCTGCATCCGCCTTTCCCCTCGCGTGGCTCATCCTGAGAGGCAGAGAGAGAAAGAAACAGAGAAAGAGAAGAGGCAGAGACAGAGACAGAGAGAGAGACAGAGAGAGAAAGAAACAGAGAAAGAGAGAGAGAGGCAGAGACAGAGACAGAGAGAGAGACAGAGAGAGAAAGAAACAGAGAAAGAGAGAGAGGCAGAGACAGAGACAGAGAGAGAGACAGAGAGAGAAAGAAACAGAGAAAGAGAGAGAGGCAGAGACAGAGACAGAGAGAGAGACAGAGAGAGAAAGAAACAGAGAAAGAGAGAGACAGAGACAGAGAGAGACAGAGAGAGACAGAGAGAGACAGAGAGAGAGAGACAGAGAGAAAGAAACAGAGAAAGAGAGAGACAGAGACAGAGAGAGACAGAGAGAGAGACACAGAGAGAAAGAGACAGAGAAAGAGAGAGAGCGACAGAGACAGAGATTGACAGAGAGAGACAGAGAGAGAGAGAGACACAGAGAGAAAGAGAAAGAGAGAGAGCGACAGAGACAGAGATTGACAGAGAGAGAGACAAAGACAGAGACAGAGATTGACAGAGAGAGAGACACAGAGAGAGCGAGAGAGAGACAGAGACAGAGAATGACAGAGACAGAGAGAGAGAGAGAGACACATAGAAAGAGAGAGAGAGACAGAGACAGAGATTGACAGAGAGAGAGAGAGAGAGAGAGAGAGAGAGAGAGAGAGAGAGAGAGAGAGAGAGAGACAGAGATATTAAAATGCTTGATGTAGATGCTGGTTGTAGATTTAAATCTGTGTGTAGATTGTCTTGGTGCTGTGTGTTGCCTTAAGGACTGTTGTTTACACCCTGTATCTGTCTGGCCTGGGTTTTGTGCTGTGTGAAAGGACTGATTGTTTACACAGAGATATTAAAATGCCAGACAGATAAGGACTGCTGTTTACATTTAAATCTGTGTGGCCTGGGGTTTTGTGCTGTGTGTTGCCTTAAGGACTGTTGTTTACACCTGTATCTGTCTGGCCTGGGTTTTGTGTTGTGTGTTGCCTTAAGGACTGTTGTTTACACCCTGTATCTGTCTGGCCTGGGGTTGTGTGTTGATAAGGACTGTTGTTTACACCCTGTATCTGTCTGGCCTGGGGTTGTGTGTTGCCTTAAGGACTGTATCTTTGGCCTGGTATCTGTCTGTTGCCTAAGGACTGTTTTGTCTGGCCTGTTGTGTGTTGCCTTAAGGACTGTTGTTTACACCTTGTATCTGTCTGGCCTGGGGTTTTTCTTTATCAGGATGGTTCCTTTCTCAGACTGTTCCTGTTAATACACCCGGAACATTCAGCTAAATGGCCTGGTTTTTGTTCTGTTTTCATCCATTTTAAGGATGATTTTTACTAGAATGGTATCCAGTCCGTTTTCTGATTTTGTCCTTGTGTGTTGACAACTTGGCAAGGAGTGGAATGTTTCCACAAACAGATCCCAGCAGGACAGAACAGCCATCCACTTATCACCATGGTCCTAACAGGACAGAACAGCCATCCACTCTATCACCATGGTCCTAACAGGACAGAACAGCCATCCACTCTATCACCATGGTCCTAACAGGACAGCTCAGCCATCCACTCTATCACCATGGTCCTAACAGGACAGCTCAGCCATCCACTCTATCACCATGGTCCTGGCAGGACAGAACAGCCATTTCACCATGATCCCAGCAGGACAGAACAGTCATCCACTTATCACCATGGTCCTAACAGGACAGAACAGCCATCCACTCTATCACCATGGTCCTAACAGGACAGAACAGCCATCCACTCTATCACCATGATCCTAACAGGACAGAACAGCCATCCACTCTGTCACCATGATCCTAACAGGACAGTTTCAGCAATCCACTCTGTCACCATGATCCTAACAGGACAGCTCAGCCATCCACTGTATCACCATGGTCCCAACAGGACAGCTCAGCCATCCACTCTATCACCATGGTCCTAACAGGACAGAACAGCCATCCACTCTATCACCATGGTTTAACAGGACAGAACAGCCATCCACTCTATCACCATGATCCTAACAGGACAGAACAGCCATCCACTCTATCACCATGATCCCAGCAGGACAGAACAGCCATCCACTCTATCACCATGATCCCAGCAGGACAGAACAGTCATCCACTTATCACCATGTCCTAACAGGACAGAACAGCCATCCACTCTATCACCATGATCCTAACAGGACAGAACAGCCATCCACTCTATCACCATGGTCCTAACAGGACAACTCAGCCATCCACTCTATCACCATGATCCTAACAGGACAGAACAGCCATCCACTCTATCACCATGATCCTAACAGGACAGCTCAGCCATCCACTCTATCACCATGATCCTAACAGGACAGAACAGCCATCCACTCTATCACCATGAGCCTAACAGGACAGAACAGCCATCCACTCTATCACCATGGTCCTAACAGGACAGCTCAGCCATCCACTCTATCACCATGATCCCAGCAGGACAGCTCAGCCATCCACTCTATCATCATGATCCTAACCGGACAGCTCAGCCATCCACTCTATCACCATGATCCCAGCAGGACAGCTCAGCCATCCACTGTATCACCATGGTCCTAACAGGACAGCTCAGCCATCCACTCTATCACCATGATCCTAACAGGACAGCTCAGCCATCCACTCTATCACCATGATCCTAACAGGACAGAACAGCCATCCACTCTATCACTATGATCCCACAGGACAGAACAGCCATCCACTCTATCACCATGATCCTAACAGGACAGAACAGCCATCCACTCTATCACCATGATCCTAACAGGACAGCTCAGCCATCCACTCTATCACCATGATCCCAACAGGACAGCTCAGCCATCCACTGTATCACCATGGTCCCAACAGGACAGCTCAGCCATCCACTGTATCACCATGGTCCCAACAGGACAGAACAGCCATCCACTGTATCACCATGGTCCCAACAGGACAGCTCAGCCATCCACTGTATCACCATGGTCCCAACAGGACAGCTCAGCCATCCACTGTATCACCACAATCCCTTACTGTTCTCTTTTTGACAGTATCATCGGCTCAAATGTAATCAATTCACCACAACAGGACATTTTTTATTTTTATTTGTTTTACTTGACATAATACAGTCATCCAAAACAATCAATCTGTATGGGTTCGTTTTTCTAAGGAAATGGTTTGCTTGCTTGGTGAACAACTTCAGAATTTGTCTGACCTGTTACCTCAGTACGGTACAACCATACCGCTTGAAGAGTTGCTGAGACTACAGGTCTACCGGACCCCTAGGACAGTTTACCTGACCTGTTACCTCAGTGTACAACCATACTGTCTTGAAGAGTTGTCTGAGACTCTATCGGACCCCTAGGGACAGTTTACCTGACCTGTTACCTCAGTATGGTACAACCATACTGCTTGAAGAGTTGCTAGACTACAGGCCTATCGGACCCCTAGGGACAGTTTACCTGACCTGTTACCTCAGTACGGTACAACCATACTGCTTGAAGAGTTGCTAGACTACAGGCCTATCGGACCCCTAGGGACAGTTTACCTGACCTGTTACCTCAGTACGGTACAACCATACTGCTTGAAGAGTTGCTGAGACTACAGGCCTATCGGACCCCTAGGGACAGTTTACCTGACCTGTTACCTCAGTACGGTACAACCATACTGCTTGAAGAGTTGCTGAGACTACAGGCCTATCGGACCCCTAGGGACAGTTTACCTGACCTGTTACCTCAGTACGGTACAACCATACTGCTTGAAGAGTTGCTGAGACTACAGGCCTATCGGACCCCTAGGACAGTTTACCTGACCTGTTACCTCAGTACGGTACAACCATACTGCTTGAAGAGTTGCTTAGACTACAGGCCTATCGGACCCTAGGGACAGTTTACCTGACCTGTTACCTCAGCAGGACAACCATACTGCTTGAAGAGTTGCTGAGACTCCAGGCCTATCGGACCCTAGGGACAGTTTACCTGACCTGTTACCTCAGAACAGTACAACCCATTGCTTGAAGAGTTGCTGAGACTACAGGCCTATCGGACCCCTAGGGACAGTTTACCTGACCTGTTACCTCAGTACGGTACAACCATACTGCTTGAAGAGTTGCTGAGACTACAGGCCTATCGGACCCCTAGGGACAGTTTACCTGACCTGTTACCTCAGTATCAACCATACTGCTTGAAGAGTTGCTGAGACTACAGGCCTATCGGACCCCTAGGGACAGTTTACCTGACCTGTTACCTCAGTACGGTACAACCATACTGCTTGAAGAGTTGCTGAGACTACAGGCCTATCGGACCCTAGGGACAGTTTACCTGACCTGTTACCTCAGATCAACCATACTGCTTGAAGAGTTGCTGAGACTACAGGCCTATCGGACCTCTAGGGACAGTTTACCTGACCTGTTACCTCAGTACGGTACAACCATACTGCTTGAAGAGTTGCTGAGACTACAGGCCTACCGGACCCCTAGGGACAGTTTACCTGACCTGTTACCTCAGTACGGTACAACCATACTCTTGAAGAGTTGCAGACTACAGGCCTATCCCCTAGGGACAGTTTACCTGACCTGTTACCTCAGTAGGACAGTACAACCATACTGCTTGAAGAGTTGCTGAGACTACAGGCCTATCGGACCCCTAGGGACAGTTTACCTGACCTGTTACCTCAGTACGGTACAACCATACTGCTTGAAGAGTTGCTTAGACTACAGGCCTATCGGACCCCTAGGGACAGTTTACCTGACCTGTTACTCTACGGTACAACCATACTGCTTGAAGAGTTGCTGAGACTACAGGCCTATCGGACCCCTAGGGACAGTTTACCTGACCTGTTACCTCAGTGGTACAACCATACTGCTTGAAGAGTTGCAGACTACAGGCCTATCGGACCCTAGGGACAGTTTACCTGACCTGTTACCTCAGGACAGTACAACCATACTGCTTGAAGAGTTGCTGAGACTACAGGCCTATCGGACCCCCTAGGGACAGTTTACCTGACCTGTTACCTCAGTACGGTACAACCATACTGCTTGAAGAGTTGCTGAGACTACAGGCCTATCGGACTCTAGGGACAGTTTACCTGACCTGTTACCTCAGTACGGTACAACCATACTGCTTGAAGAGTTGCTGAGACTACAGGCCTATCGGACCCCTAGGGACAGTTTACCTGACCTGTTACCTCAGTACGGTACAACCATACTGCTTGAAGAGTTGCTGAGACTACAGGCCTATCGGACCCCTAGGGACAGTTTACCTGACCTGTTACCTCAGTACGGTACAACCATACTGCTTGAAGAGTTGCTAGACTACAGGCCTATCGGACCCCTAGGGACAGTTTACCTGACCTGTTACCTCAGGACGGTACAACCATACTGCTTGAAGAGTTGCTGAGACTACAGGCCTATCGGACCCCTAGGGACAGTTTACCTGACCTGTTACCTCAGTACGGTACAACCATACTGCTTGAAGAGTTGCTGAGACTACAGGCCTATCGGACCCCTAGGGACAGTTTACCTGACCTGTTACCTCAGTACGGTACAACCATACTGCTTGAAGAGTTGCTTAGACTACAGGCCTATCGGACCCCTAGGGACAGTTTACCTGACCTGTTACCTCAGACGGTACAACCATACTGCTTGAAGAGTTGCTTAGACTACAGGCCTATCGGACCCTAGGGACAGTTTACCTGACCTGTTACCTCAGTACGGTACAACCATACTGCTTGAAGAGTTGCTTAGACTACAGGCCTATCGGACCCCTAGGGACAGTTTACCTGACCTGTTACCTCAACGGTACAACCATACTGCTTGAAGAGTTGCTGAGACTACAGGCCTATCGGACCCCTAGGGACAGTTTACCTGACCTGTTACCTCAGTACGGTACAACCATACTGCTTGAAGAGTTGCTTAGACTACAGGCCTATCGGACCCCTAGGGACAGTTTACCTGACCTGTTACCTCAGTACGGTACAACCATACTGCTTGAAGAGTTGCTGAGACTACAGGCCTATCGGACCCCTAGGGACAGTTTACCTGACCCAGATTAAACCTATTTCTGGACTTAAAAACAACCTTTCATGGATATTCTCAACTAGGCCTTTTAGTCTGGAAACCGGCCCATTTGGCACATGGCAAGATAGCAGAGAATCTTTAAGTGCACTTGTCAAAGACATAGATGTTGGCCACCTCCTCCGGCTCCCTAACCTAAGCCTAACCGTACCCCTAGCTCTAACCCCACTACTGTTACCACAGCAACAGAGATCTCCGGTTCCCTAACCTAAGCCTAACCTTAGCCTTAGCTCTAACCCCGACTACTGTTACCACAGCAACAGAGATCTCCGGTTTCCTAACCTAAGCCTAACCTTAGCCTTAGCTCTAACCCCGACTACTGTTACCACAGCAACAGAGATCAACACCATGGGTCTGTGTCTCACCTGGACAGGGCGATCTCTGCCTTCTGCTTGGCGATGTCTGCAGCTAGCGCTAACCCTGACTACTGTTACCACAGCAACAGAGATCAACTCCATGGGTCTGTGTCTCACCTGGACAGGGCGATCTCTGCCTTCTGCTTGGCGATGTCTGCAGCCTTCTCAGCTGCTTCCACAGCCCGCTCCACCTTCTCCCTGATCTTACTGGCTCTCAGAGGAATCAGGTTCTTCCGCTTCCCGCTGACCAGCGCGTTCTGCTTGTACTTCCCTTCCTCTTTGGTGCTGTCGGGGAACGTTGTACAGCCGTAACCATGGCGCTTGTTGGCCACCCACTCCCCCTCGTAGCGTAGACCGTCGGAGCGCCGGCTGACGCCCCAACCCGCCCGCTGGTCACTGCGCCACTCGCCGGCGTAGGCCTCGGTGACCGTGGCATCCACAGGAGCGCCCTGCTCGCCGTCCTGGCTAGCGTTGGAGTGTATGTCGGAGGCGGCAGAGGAGACGGTGCTCATGCCGGCCTCGCTGCAGAACGAGCTCTGTTTACTCAGCTGACTGGCCAGGGAACTCTTGGACTCGGAGCGACGCAGCTTCAGACCACTCAGGATCGACTGGCGGAAACGGCCTGGGATATGAAACGACACGACGTTATTTATCCTACAAAATACGATACGATGCAACTTTACAGAAATGGACAACTGACATACAAACACAAGTGTGACATAATAACAGTAAGTCCATGTCAAAGTGCCAATAGATTTGGACTAGAGAAGCAGGGCTAATGGAAGTATTAGCTCATAGATCCCGACCAGCTGCCCACAAACAGCAGAGTCTCACCTTTCCTCTTCCCCGACGGTCCGCCTCGCTGGGCGCAGTCAGAGCGAAGCCCCCCCTCCCCACGGGACTCCCGACCAGCCCGCCTCCCACCACCCCGTCGGCAGGCGAGACGGTGGTCCCGGCGCCGTCCTCCAGCGGGGTGGAGGGGCCGTGGCTGTGCTCGGAGCGGAGGGAGTTTATGGACGTGCGGAGCGGGTAGAGGATGACGGCCGCCATGCCGTATGGCACGCTCTGCCGGACCCCATAGCCGTGCCGCATCCCCCCCAACCACTGGCCCTGGAACGTACCTATAAGAGAGAGTCACAGGGGTCAAATTATAGGGCGATCTGAGGGCATGCATTGCACCACAAAACCAATTAGGTCACCCCCCCTCCCCCAGAAAGGTGCATGGATGGAAAGAGGCAGAACCAATTAGGTCACCCCCCCCAGAAAGGTGCATGGATGGAAAGAGGCATAACCAATTAGGTCACCCCCCCCCCCCCAGAAAGGTGCATGGATGGAAAGAGGCATAACCAATTAGGTCACCCCCCCCACCCCCAGAAAGGTGCATGGATGGAAAGAGGCAGAACCAATTAGGTCACCCCCCCCCCCCAGAAAGGTGCATGGATGGAAAGAGGCATAACCAATTAGGTCACCCCCCCCCCCAGAAAGGTGCATGGATGGAAAGAGGCATAACCAATTAGGTCACCCCCCCCCCCCAGAAAGGTGCATGGATGGAAAGAGGTGTAACATAAGTCTTATTATGAGACACTATGAAAGGCTGTTAGTGCTTATAACAAGTTATAAAGCATTATAGCTGCATGCGTTGTGACATCGTATTTCATTGGGAGAAAATTGTCACGTTGGGTAGCAGGAAGTGACTAACTGATATCACATACATGGCTTGTTTATTCCATTTGAATCAACTATAAGAGAGTGAGACATTATCTCACGTCAACATTCCAGCTCTGCTTCCTGGTTTACTGCAGGTGAAAGGGGTCTTTAAAGGACTATATGATGGGATGAATGGTGGGGAACCACTGTGTCTATATGAAAGCAGTATGGTGGTGGGGAACCACTGTGTCTATATGAAAGCAGTATGGTGGTGGGGAACCACTGTGTGTATATGAAAGCAGTATGGTGGTGGGGAACCACTGTGTGTCTATATGAAAGCAGTATGGTGGTGGGGAACCACTGTGTGTCTATATGAAAGCAGTATGGTGGTGGGGAACCACTGTGTCTATATGAAAGCAGTATGGTGGTGGGGAACCACTGTGTCTATATGAAAGCAGTATGGTGGTGGGGAACCACTGTGTGTGGGGAACCACTGTGTATATATGAAAGCAGTATGGTGGTGGGGAACCACAGTATGGTGGTGGGGAACCACTGTGTCTATATGAAAGCAGTATGGTGGTGGGGAACCACTGTGTATATATGAAAGCAGTATGGTGGTGGGGAACCACTGTGTGTATATGAAAGCAGTATGGTGGTGGGGAACCACTGTGTGTATATGAAAGCAGTATGGTGGTGGGGAACCACTGTGTGTATATGAAAGCAGTATGGTGGTGGGGAACCACTGTGTATATATGAAAGCAGTATGGTGGTGGGGAACCACTGTGTGTATATATGAAAGCAGTATGGTGGTGGGGAACCACTGTGTGTATATGAAAGCAGTATGGTGGTGGGGAACCACTGTGTCTATATGAAAGCAGTATGGTGGTGGGGAACCACTGTGTGTATATATGAAAGCAGTATGGTGGTGGGGAACCACTGTGTCTATATGAAAGCAGTATGGTGGTGGGGAACCACTGTGTGTATATGAAAGCAGTATGGTGGTGGGGAACCACTGTGTCTATATGAAAGCAGTATGGTGGTGGGGAACCACTGTGTCTATATGAAAGCAGTATGGTGGTGGGGAACCACTGTGTGTATATGAAAGCAGTATGGTGGTGGGGAACCACTGTGTCTATATGAAAGCAGTATGGTGGTGGGGAACCACTGTGTGTATATGAAAGCAGTATGGTGGTGGGGAACCACTGTGTCTATATGAAAGCAGTATGGTGGTGGGGAACCACTGTGTCTATATGAAAGCAGTATGGTGGTGGGGAACCACTGTGTCTATATGAAAGCAGTATGGTGGTGGGGAACCACTGTGTCTATATGAAAGCAGTATGGTGGTGGGGAACCACTGTGTCTATATGAAAGCAGTATGGTGGTGGGGAACCACTGTGTCTATATGAAAGCAGTATGGTGGTGGGGAACCACTGTGTCTATATGAAAGCAGTATGGTGGTGGGGAACCACTGTGTGTATATGAAAGCAGTATGGTGGTGGGGAACCACTGTGTCTATATGAAAGCAGTATGGTGGTGGGGAACCACTGTGTGTCTATATGAAAGCAGTATGGTGGTGGGGAACCACTGTGTGTATATGAAAGCAGTATGGTGGTGGGGAACCACTGTGTATATATGAAAGCAGTATGGTGGTGGGGAACCACTGTGTGTGTATGAAAGCAGTATGGTGGTGGGGAACCACTGTGTCTATATGAAAGCAGTATGGTGGTGGGGAACCACTGTGTGTATGAAAGCAGTATGGTGGTGGGGAACCACTGTGTCTATATGAAAGCAGTATGGTGGTGGGGAACCACTGTGTCTATATGAAAGCAGTATGGTGGTGGGGAACCACTGTGTCTATATGAAAGCAGTATGGTGGTGGGGAACCACTGTGTGTATGAAAGCAGTATGGTGGTGGGGAACCACTGTGTATATATGAAAGCAGTATGGTGGTGGGGAACCACTGTGTGTATATGAAAGCAGTATGGTGGTGGGGAACCACTGTGTATATATGAAAGCAGTATGGTGGTGGGGAACCACTGTGTCTATATGAAAGCAGTATGGTGGTGGGGAACCACTGTGTGTATATGAAAGCAGTATGGTGGGGAACCACTGTGTCTATATGAAAGCAGTATGGTGGTGGGGAACCACTGTGTCTATATGAAAGCAGTATGGTGGGGAACCACTGTGTCTATATGAAAGCAGTATGGTGGTGGGGAACCACTGTGTCTATATGAAAGCAGTATGGTGGTGGGGAACCACTGTGTCTATATGAAAGCAGTATGGTGGTGGGGAACCACTGTGTGTATATGAAAGCAGTATGGTGGTGGGGAACCACTGTGTATATATGAAAGCAGTATGGTGGTGGGGAACCACTGTGTGTATATGAAAGCAGTATGGTGGTGGGGAACCACTGTGTATATATGAAAGCAGTATGGTGGTGGGGAACCACTGTGTATATATGAAAGCAGTATGGTGGTGGGGAACCACTGTGTGTATATATGAAAGCAGTATGGTGGTGGGGAACCACTGTGTATATATGAAAGCAGTATGGTGGTGGGGAACCACTGTGTATATATGAAAAATGGTGGTGGGGAACCACTGTGTGTATATGAAAGCAGTATGGTGGTGGGGAACCACTGTGTATATATGAAAGCAGTATGGTGGTGGGGAACCACTGTGTGTATATGAAAGCAGTATGGTGGTGGGGAACCACTGTGTGTATATGAAAGCAGTATGGTGGTGGGGAACCACTGTGTGTATATGAAAGCAGTATGGTGGTGGGGAACCACTGTGTGTATATGAAAGCAGTATGGTGGTGGGGAACCACTGTGTGTATATGAAAGCAGTATGGTGGTGGGGAACCACTGTGTGTATATGAAAGCAGTATGGTGGTGGGGAACCACTGTGTGTATATGAAAGCAGTATGGTGGTGGGGAACCACTGTGTGTATATGAAAGCAGTATGGTGGTGGGGAACCACTGTGTGTATATGAAAGCAGTATGGTGGTGGGGAACCACTGTGTGTATATATGAAAGCAGTATGGTGGTGGGGAACCACTGTGTGTATATGAAAGCAGTATGGTGGTGGGGAACCACTGTGTGTATATGAAAGCAGTATGGTGGTGGGGAACCACTGTGTGTATATATGAAAGCAGTATGGTGGTGGGGAACCACTGTGTGTATATGAAAGCAGTATGGTGGTGGGGAACCACTGTGTGTATATATGAAAGCAGTATGGTGGTGGGGAACCACTGTGTGTATATGAAAGCAGTATGGTGGTGGGGAACCAAAAAAGGCCATGGTGGCAAAGTAAATACAATATAGCAAGTAAAACACTGTCACGCCTTGGTCATTGTATCTTGTGTTTTTGTTATATGTTTGGGTAGGCCAGGGTGTGACATGGGTTTATATGTTGTATTTCGTATTGGGGTTTGTATTAATTGGGAGTGTGTATTAGTAGGGGTGTGTCTAGTTAGGCTTGGCTGCCTGAGGCGATTCCTAATTGGAGTCAGCTGATTCTAGTTGTCTCGGATTGGGAACCGTATTTAGGTAGCTTGAGTGCGCGTTGTATTTCATGGGTGATTGTACCTGTCTCTGTGTTAGTCACCAGATAGGCTGTAATTAGTTTCTCTCGTTTGTTGTTTTCGTATTTTCAGTTATTTCATGTACCGCTATTTTCTTCATTAAAAGTCATGAGTAACCTACTCGCTGCATTTCGGTCTGACTCGCTACAAACAACAGAAGAACTACATTACAGAATCACCCACCATTCACAGACCGAGCAGCGTGTGAACTGGCAGGATCTAAAGGAGGACGTTATGGACGGCAGAAGCAAGGAGTATACTACGTGGGAAGAAATCGACAGGTGGGCGGCCGACCCAGAGCGAGTGCAGGAGCCCGCCTGGGATTCCCTACAGCAATGCGAAGAGGGCTACAGGCGAATCGAATCAACGAAAAAGACACGCCGGAAAAACGGAGAGGCGCTGGTTTAAACAGGCAGCGACAGCTGGAGCAGCAAAGGGAGGCTGAATTATTTGGAGAATGGACATGGGAAGACGTGTTGGATGGTAAAGGTTGTTACACTTGGGAGGAGATATTGGCCGAAAGAGATCGCCTCCCATGGGAACAGGTGGAGGCACTAAGGAGAGCAGAGGCAGCGGGAGATAGGAGCCGACGATACGAGGGAACACGGTTGGCAAGGAAACCGGAAAAACAGCCCAAAAAAAATATTGGGGGGGGAGCTAGAAGGGAGAATAGTTATGCCAGGTAGGAGACCTGCGCATACTCCCTGTGCTCACCGTTGGGCTAGAGAGACCGGGCAGGCACCGTGTTATGCTATGGAGCGCATGGTGTTTTCAGTGCGGGAGCATAGCCCGGTGAGGCACATACCAGCTCTTCCTATTGGCCGGGCTAGAGTGGGCATCGAGCCAGGTAAGCTTGGGCAGGCTCGGTGCTCAAGAGCTCCAGTGCGCCTGCACGGTCCGGTCTATCCAGAGCCACCTCTACACACCAGTCCTCCGGTAGCAGCTCCCCGCACCAGGCTTCCTGTGCGTGTCCTCGCGCCAGTACCACCAGTTCCAGCACCACGCACCAGGCCTCCAGTGCGCCTCGCCTGTTCAGCACAGCCAGAGCTTTTCTCCTCTCCTGCACTGTTGGAGTCTCCCGCCTGTTCAGCGCAGCCAGAGCCTTTCTCCTCTCCTGCGCTGCCGGAGTCTCCTGTCTGTCCAGCGCCACCAGTGCTACCAGTCGGCCCAGCACGTCCAGTGCGCCTCGCCTGTTCAGCGCAGCCAGAGCTTTTCTCCTCTCCTGCACTGTTGGAGTCTCCCGCCTGTTCAGCGCAGCCAGAGCCTTTCTCCTCTCCTGCGCTGCCGGAGTCTCCTGTCTGTCCAGCGCCACCAGTGCTACCAGTCGGCCCAGCGCGTCCAGTGCGCCTCGCCTGTTCAGCGCAGCCAGAGCTTTTTCTCCTCTCCTGCACTGTTGGAGTCGGCCCAGCGCCAGAGTCCTCCGCCTGTTCAGCGCAGTTCAGCCAGCCAGAGCCTTTCTCCTCTCCTGCGCTGCCGGAGTCTCCTGTCTGTCCAGCGCCACCAGTGCTACCAGTCGGCCCAGCGCGTCCAGTGCGCCTCGCCTGTTCAGCGCAGCCAGAGCTTTTCTCCTCTCCTGCACTGTTGGAGCCTGTTCAGCGCAGCCAGAGCCTTTCTCCTCTCCTGCGCTGCCGGAGTCTCCTGTCTGTCCAGCGCCACCAGTGCTACCAGTTGGCCCAGTCCAGTCCCGCCTGTTCAGCGCAGCCAGAGCTTTTCTCCTCTCCTGCGCTGCCGGAGTCTCCTGTCTGCCCAGCGCCGCCAGTCGGCCCAGCGTCACCAGTCTGCCAGGATCCGCCAGAAGTGCCAGTCTGCCAGGATCCGCCAGAAGTGCCAGTCTGCCAGGATCCGCCAGAAGTGCCAGTCTGCCAAGATCTTCTAGATCGGCCAGACAACCTGAATCATCCAGGTCCACCAGCCAGCCAGGATTTACCGGAGCCTACTACCTGCCTGAGCTTCCTCTCAGTACTGAGCTTCCTCTCAGTACTGAGCTTCCTTTCAGTACTGAGCTTCCTTTCAGTACTAGGCTTCCTCTCTGTACTGGGCTCCCTCTCAGTACCGAGCTTCCCCTCAGTACTGGGCTGCTTCGGTCCCGGGCTGCCCCTCTGTCCCGGGCTGCCCCTCTGTCCCGAGCTGCCCCTCTGTCCTCAGCTGCCCCTCTATCCCGAGCTGCCCCTCTGTCCCGAGCTGCCCCTCGGTCCCGAGCTGCCCCTCGGTCCCGAGCTGCCCCTCGGTCCCGAGCTGCCCCTCAGTTATGTGGGGATCAGGGTGAGGACTATTAGGCCATGGTCGGCGGAGAAGGTGGATTATCCTAGGACGCGAAGGGGAGGAACTAGGACATTTATGGAGTGGGGTCCACGTCCCGAGCCAGAACCGCCACCATGGACAGACGCCCACCCGGACCCTACCTATGCTCTTGAGGTGCGTCCCGGAGTCCGCACCTTAGGGGGGGGGTTTCTGTCACGCCTTGGTCATTGTATCTTGTGTTTTTGTTATATGTTTGGGTAGGCCAGGGTGTGACATGGGTTTATATGTTGTATTTCGTATTGGGGTTTGTATTAATTGGGAGTGTGTATTAGTAGGGGTGTGTCTAGTTAGGCTTGGCTGCCTGAGGCGATTCCTAATTGGAGTCAGCTGATTCTAGTTGTCTCAGATTGGGAACCGTATTTAGGTAGCTTGAGTGCGCGTTGTATTTCGTGGGTGATTGCACCTGTCTCTGTGTTAGTCACCAGATAGGCTGTAATTAGTTTCTCTCGTTTGTTGTTTTCGTATTTTCAGTTATTTCATGTACCGCTATTTTCTTCATTAAAAGTCATGAGTAACCTACACGCTGCATTTCGGTCTGACTCTTTACAAACAACAGACGAACTACATTACAAACACTGGAATGGTAGATTTGCAATGGAAGAATGTGCAAAGTAGAAATAAAAATAATGGGGTGCAAAGGAGCAAAATAAATAAATAAATAAAATACAGTTGGGAAAGAGGTAGTTGTTTGGGCTAAATTATAGGTGGGCTATGTACAGGTGCAGTAATCTGTGAGCTGATCTGACAGTTGGTGCTTAAAGCTAGTGAGGGAGATAAGTGTTTCCAATTTCAGAGATTTTTGTAGTTCGTTCCAGTCATTGGCAGCAGAGAACTGGAAGGAGAGGCAGCCAAAGAAAGAATTGGTTTTGGGGGTGACTAGAGAGATATACCTGCTGGAGCGTGTGCTACAGGTGGGAGATGCTATGGTGACCAGCGAGCTGAGATAAGGGGGACTTTACCTAGCAGGGTCTTGTAGATGACATGGAGCCAGTGGGTTTGGCGACGAGTATGAAGGGCCAGCCAACGAGAGCGTACAGGTCGCAATGGTGGGTAGTATATGGGGCTTTGGTGACAAAACAGATTGCACTGTGATAGACTGCATCCAATTTGTTGAGTAGGGTATTTGGGGCTATTTTGTAAATGACATCGCCAAAGTCGAGGATTGGTAGGATGGTCAGTTTTACAAGGGTATGTTTGGCAGCATGAGTGAAGGATGCTTTGTTGCGAAATAGGAAGCCAATTCTAGATTTAACTTTGGATTGGAGATGTTTGATATGGGTCTGGAAGGAGAGTTTACAGTCTAACCAGACACCTAAGTATTTGTAGTTGTCCACGTATTCTAAGTCAGAGCCGTCCAGAGTAGTGATGTTGGACAGGCGGGTAGGTGCAGGTAGCGATCGGTTGAAGAGCATGGATTTAGTTTTACTTGTATTTAAGAGCAATTGGAGGCCACGGAAGGAGAGTTGTATGGCATTGAAGCTTGCCTGGAGGGTTGTTAACACAGTGTCCAAAGAAGGGCCAGGAAGTATACAGAATGGTGTCGTCTGCGTAGAGGTGGATCAGGGACTCACCAGTAGCAAGAGCGACCTCATTGATGTATACAGAGAAGAGAGTCGGTCCAAGAATTGAACCCTGTGGCACCCCCATAGAGACTGCCAGAGGTCCGGACAGCAGACCCTCCGATTTGACACACTGAACTCTGTCTGCAAAGTAGTTGGTGAACCAGGATTGGTAGGATGGTCAGTTTTACAAGGGTATGTTTGGCAGCATGAGTGAAGGATGCTTTGTTGCGAAATAGGAAGCCAATTCTAGATTTAACTTTGGATTGGAGATGTTTGATTTGGGTCTGGAAGGAGAGTTTACAGTCTAACCAGACACCTAAGTATTTGTAGTTGTCCACGTATTCTAAGTCAGAGCTGTCCAGAGTAGTGATGTTGGACAGGCGGGTAGGTGCAGGTAGCGATCGATCGGTTGAAGAGCATGCATTTAGTTTTACTTGTATTTAAGAGCAATTGGAGGCCACGGAAGGAGACTTGTATGGCATTGAAACTTGCCTGGAGGGTTGTTAACACAGTGTCCAAAGAAGGGCCGGAAGTATACAGAAGAGAACAGAGAGAAGCTCCAGACGAGACAGATCTTTCTCGAGGAGCTGGGCAAGGCATTGTACCCGCCCGCCTGACCATTCTGCCTGCCTGACCATTCTGCCTGCCTGCCCATTCTGCCTGCCACTCTGTACCCGCCCGCCTGACCATTCTGCCTGCCTGACCATTCTGCCTGCCTGACCATTCTGCCTGCCACTCTGTACCCGCCTGCCTGACCATTCTGCCTGCCTGACCATTCTGCCTGCCTGACCATTCTGCCTGCCTGACCATTCTGTCTGCCACTCTGTACCCGCCTGCCTGACCATTCTGCCTGCCACTCTGTACCCGCCTGCCTGACCATTCTGCCTGCCTGACCATTCTGCCTGCCACTCTGTACCCGCCTGCCTGACCATTCTGCCTGCCTGACCATTCTGCCTGCCACTCTGTACCCGCCTGCCTGACCATTCTGCCTGCCTGACCATTCTGCCTGCCACTCTGTACCCGCCTGCCTGACCATTCTGCCTGCCTGACCATTCTGCCTGCAACTCTGTACCCGCCTGCCTGACCATTCTGCCTACCTGACCATTCTGCCTACCTGACCATTCTGCCTGCCTGACCATTCTGCCTGCCTGACCATTCTGCCTGCCACTCTGTATCCGCCTGCCTGACCATTCTGCCTACCTGACCATTCTGCCTGCCTGACCATTCTGCCTACCTGACCATTCTGCCTGCCTGACCATTCTGCCTGTCTGACCATTCTGCCTGCCACTCTGTACCTCCTGGACTCTGAACTGGTTTTGACCTTTTGCCTGTCCATGGCCATTCTCTTGTGTGTCTGCATCGGGGTCTCGTCTTGTGTCCTTATATAAATACATTTGTAAAACACAGAAACTCTGTCTCTCATGTGGTGTGTCAACTGGCCTTCATTTGTGTTCAATGGGGCTCATTTATCATTTCCATAAAATACTATATGTAAAATTTGTCCTTCCAATTTGATTATAATTACATTTTATAAAAAAGAAATAATAGCAATTTTATTGATAAGTGTGATCGAGCAGGTAAATGGCAAATATTAGCCATGTATGCTGTCTATACTGCTTGTAATTTATATAAGTCAACATCTAAGTATTTAGTATTAAGTATGTTTACTTAAATTGTTATGGCTGAATTGATTTAAAAACCCAATAATGTTGTGGGTCCATCAGACCATCAGACCCGAGAAGATCGGGAGAATAACAAAAAAATGAACGCCACACAGTGGTTAAATATCATGACCGCACATCACGTCATGACAACAGGTTAAATATCACGGACCGCACATCACGTCATGACAACAGGTTAAATATCATGGACCGCACATCACGCCATGACAACAGGTTAAATATCATGACATGACAGGTTAAATATCATGACCGCACATCACGTCATGACAACAGGTTAAATATCACGGACCGCACATCACGTCATGACAACAGGTTAAATATCATGGGTGACAACAGGTTAAATATCATGGACCGCACATCACGTCATGACAACAGGTTAAATATCACGGACCGCACATCACGTCATGACAACAGGTTAAATATCACGGACCGCACATCACGTCATGACAACAGGTTAAATATCACGGACCGCACATCACGCCATGACAACAGGTTAAATATCACGGACCGCACATCACGCCATGACAACAGGTTAAATATCACGGACCGCACATCACGCCATGACAACAGGTTAAATATCACGGACCGCAATGCTCTCTAGCTCAGGCAAAATTATGTTTTTCATTTTCCATTGATTAAAACTAAGATGTTAGGTTTTATTTCACAACTTGGCTGAAGCCCGACCGCAAATAATGATCCGTTTTATCTTATGTTGTTTTATACAGTGGATTGTTTAAAGATTGTTTACATCTAATTTCAGTAGTGAGGTTTTTAACGCGAACATAAACACGTTTTAGTGGCCTAATAAACGGCATTTCACCTCCATTTCAATCATCTAAAAACAGAGGAATGACGTCTCGTGAACCTTCGCTGGGGTGTGTCTGTCAAAGTGTAAGAGATCGGGACCTGTCCATGGTGCTGAAATGCAGATCGCAATAGACAAAGCTATGCTGGACCGACCCCATGTAAAATACCGATTCATGTTATTAGCCTACACTACACACAATATTACATGTGTAGCTGTTGGTATAGCGACAATAGCACGTCTATTGGGTAGTGGAAAATGTGTCAGCTCGTGCGTGCTATATTAATCTCCCAGGTGAGAGACCGAACTCTCTCTCGTGACGCAGTCTTTATTTTGATTTATTTTTGATCTAATTCTGGAGTGTTATTACGGTCGCCTCCGCTACTTCATAAACCAAATAACACCAAGGTTATCTGCTGGTATGTAAACCATTGCGGTACATCTGATATTAGACTACAGGCTACGCTGGTAAACAACCTCTAACACAGCAGCCACGGATCTGGTTTCCATGGTCCCCCTGCATCACTTATTGACCCCCTCTCTCTACCTTTCCCTATCTCTACCTCTCTTCCTCCCTCCCTCTACCTCCCTGTTTTCCTCCCTCACTCTACCTCCCTCTCTTCCTCCCTCACTCTATCTCTCTACCTTTCCCTATCTCTACCTCTCTTCCTCCCTCACTCTACCTCCCTATCTTCCTCCCTCACTCTACCTCCCTCTCTTCCTCCCTCACTCTATCTCTCTACCTTTCCCTATCTCTACCTCTCTTCCTCCCCCCCTCTACCTCCCTCTCTTCCTCCCTCACTCTACCTACCTCTCTTCCTCCCTCACTCTACCTTCCTCTCTTCCTCCCTCACTCTACCTCCCTCTCTTTCTCCCTCACTCTACCTACCTCTCTTCCTCCCTCACTCTACCTACCTCTCTTCCTCCCTCACTCTACCTACCTCTCTTCCTCCCTCACTCTACCTCCCTCTCTTCCTCCCTCACTCTACCTACCTCTCTTTCTCCCTCACTCTACCTCCCTCTCTTTCTCCCTCACTCTACCTACCTCTCTTCCTCCCTCACTTTACCTCCCTCTCTTCCTCCCTCACTCTACCTTCCTCTCTTCCTCCCTCACTCTATCTCCCTCTCTTCCTCCCTCACTCTACCTACCTCTCTTCCTCCCTCACTCTACCTACCTATCTTCCTCCCTCACTCTACCTCCCTCTCTTCCTCCCTCACTCTACCTCTACCTTTCCCTATCTATACCTCTCTTCCTCCCTCACTCTACCTCCCTCTCTTCCTCCCTCACTCTACCTCCCTCTCTTCCTCCCTCACTCTACCTCTACCTTTCCCTATCTATACCTCTCTTCTTCCCTCACTCTACCTCCCTCTCTTCCTCCCTCACTCTACCTCCCTCTCTTCCTCCCTCACTCTACCTCTACCTTTCCCTATCTATTCCTCTCTTCCTCCCTCACTCTACCTCCCTCTCTTCCTCCCTCACTCTACCTACCTCTCTTTCCCTCATCTACCTTCCTCTCTTCCTCCCTCACTCTACCTCCCTCTCTTCCTCCCTCCTATCCTACCTCTCTTCCTCCCTCACTCTACCTTCCTCTCTTCCTCCCTCACTCTACCTCTCTCTCTCCCTTTCCCTATCTCTACCTCTCTTCCTCCCTCACTCTACCTCTCTTCCTCCCTCCTCTCTACCTTTCCCTATCTATACCTCTCTTCCTCCCTCACTCTACCTCCCTCTCTTCCTCCCTCTCCCTCTCTTCCTCCCTTTCTACCTCTACCTTTCCCTATCTATACCTCTCTTCCTCCCTCACTCTACCTCCCTCTCTTCCTCCCTCACTCTACCTACCTCTCTTCCTCCCTCACTCTACCTCTACCTTTCCCTACCTCTCTACCTCTCTACCTCCTATCTTCCTCCCTCTCTACCTCCCTCTCTTCCTCCCTCACTCTATCTCTACCTCTCCTCTCTTCCTCCCTCACTCCCTCACTCTATCTCTCTACCTTTCCCTATCTCTACCTCTCTTCCTCCCTCCCTCCACCTCCCTCCCTCTCTTCCTCCCCCTCACTCTACCTCCCTCTCTTCCTCCCTCACTCTACCTCCCTCTCTTCCTCCCTTCCTTCCCCTGGCACCCCTCCCTGCCTCTCTCGGCTCATCCCGGTTCAATGGAGTTGCTTTGTTATCAAACGGCCTAGATTGGGGACAGTTTGACATTTACTGTGTGTGTGTGTGTGTGTGTGTGTGTGTGTGTGTGTGTGTGTGTGTGTGTGTGTGTGTGTGTGTGTGTGTGTGTGTGTGTGTGTGTGTGTGTGTGTGTGTGTGTGTGTGTGTGTGTGTGTGTGTGTGTGCGGGGGGGCAGATGTCTCTTTATCTCTTTATATTACAGTGGAGAGGATGAACATGCGCAGGTAGCCTACAGGACACCTTTTTAAGTAGCCTAGTGAAATGAATACATGTCAAAAGTTAAGTTAAGTGACCATTATTTAGACAATATTGAAGCGTTTGAGGTCAAGGAATAGCTACTCTGATTGTTAAGGAGGCAGAACGCGCGTTAATCTTTCCTGAATAACTGGGCCTGCTGGGCGCATGAGACTGTGTGGCTACACAATGTAGGACGACTTGGGAGAATGAGGACGGGCAGAAGGATAAACACAGCCAGACTGTCCTGTACGGTGCCTCATCTAGATCAAGAGGAGACCCACAATTCATCCAGACGGAATGAAACATTCAAATATCGGGGCTTTTGCGCCATTATTCAATGGCATTTTCACTTTAGTTTATAGTACCTCACCGATATATTTGAGCCTTTTGGTATTCCCACTTCTGACACCAATGCACCGAACGGCAGGACAAGGGAGTGAACCCGGGTCATTGGCGTGAAAGGAAAACCCCCATAATGCATCGTGCCAATAGGGGGAACCCACTCTCTATATGAGGGAATCCTTAAATACAGTAAGTTACATTTGTTTCAGCTGCGTGTCTTCACTCTTATTTCATGTGTAATGACACACCTGGTCTCTCCTCAGTACCTGGCCTCTCCTCTGCACCTGGCCTCTCCTCTACACCTGGCCTCTCCTCACCTGGCCTCTCCTCTACACCTGGCCTCTCCTCTACACCTGGCCTCTCCTCTCCACCTGGCCTCTACACCTGGCCTCTCCTCTACACCTGGCCTCTCCTCTCCACCTGGCCTCTCCTCTACACCTGGCCTCTCCTCTCCACCTGGCCTCTCCTCTCTACACCTGGCCTCTCCTCTCCACCTGGCCTCCTCTACTCCTCCTCTACACCTGGCCTCCTCTACACCTGGCCTCTCCTCTACACCTGGCCTCTCCTCTACACCTGGCCTCTCCCTACACCTGGCCTCTCCACCTGGCCTCTCCTCTACACCTGGCCTCTCCTCCTTACCTGGCCTCTCCTCTACACCTGGCCTCTCCTCTACACCTGGCCTCTCCTCTCCACCTGGCCTCTCCTCTACACCTGGCCTCTCCTCTACACCTGGCCTCCTCTACACCTGGCCTCTCCTCTACACCTGGCCTCTCCTCCTCCACCTGGCCTCTCCTCTACACCTGGCCTCTCCTCTACACCTGGCCTCTCCTCTCACACCTGGCCCTCCTCTACACCTGGCCTCTCCTCTCCACCTGGCCTCTCCTCTCCACCTGGCCTCTCCTCTACACCTGGCCCTCCTCTACACCTGGCCTCTCCTCTACACCTGGCCTCTCCTCTACACCTGGCCTCTCCTCTACACCTGGCCTCTCCTCTGCACCTGGCCTCTCCTCTGCCAACCAGTTATTCCTCTCCACCTGGCCTCTCCTCTACACCTGGAAAATTGATGCAGATTTGAATGATTTTATGTCCACCTGGCTATGATTGCTAGTTAACCTGGCCTTCAGATCTCCACCTGGCCCACCTCCACACCTGGCCTCACTATGTACAGAGGGCAGGATAGACCTGCCTCTCCTACTAAACCTGGCCTCTCCTGTAGACATCAGGGAAATACCACAGCACCTTGGTAGGGGAGGACGTGCAGGCAGATTAGGAAATGTGGCTATATTGAAGAAATTATTTTGTTAAACCTGCAAAATGGCCTCTCCTCTAAACCTGGCCTCTCCTCTACACCTGGCCCTCCTGTGCCTACCTGGCCCTCCTCTAAAAACCTGGCCCCATCCCTACACCAAAGTAAAACAAAAAGCTAGACAAACCTGGCCCTCCTCTACACCTGGCCTCTCCTCTCCACCTGTCCCTCCTCATCTCCACCTGGCCCTCCTCTACACCTGGCCTCTGACCTGCTGTCTCGGCGTTACCATCCTCTACACCTGGACACCTGGCCTCTCCTCTACACCTGGCCTCTCCTCTGCAGGCTGGCCCTCCTCTGCCAATCAGTTATTCCTCTACAGAGGTCTTGTGGATTTATATAGAAAATTGATGCAGATTTGAATGATTTTCTGTGTGGTATGATTGGAAGTTAAGGAGGGGGAATTGCAGAAGAAAACGATCCACCTACCACTATTGTCACTATGTACAGAGGGCAGGATAGAGTTGACTGTATATGGCTAAACGTTATATAGAAAAGTGTAGAGCATCAGGGGAAATACCACAGCACCTTGGTAGGGGGGAGGAGCGAATGCAGGCAGATAGAGGAAATGTGGCTATATTGAAGAAATTATTTTGTTAAACCTGCAAAATGGGGAATGTAAACCAGGGGAAGAATAGAGGACCCTCCCCTGTGCCTAATAATACAAATAGAGGGAATAGGAAAATCCCCCAGAGGAGGGGGAAGTAAAAGGGGGAATAGAAAAGCTAGACAAAGGGAATTTTGGACCGGGGAAACCTCAGTCAATTTCAAACTGTCCCTTTGCGAATAAGGAGGAAAAAGAGTGACAATGCCAAAGCACCAATCAGGGCGCAGAACACAGAGAGTCTCCAGTGACAGGCTGACCTGCTGAGGGCGGACCATGAGGATTTACAGTACAGAGGTGTCTGTGGTATAAGCAGAGAGCGAGAGAGGGATGGGGAGAGAAAGAGAATGGATGTGTATATAGTAGGGAAGAATAGAGGAGGGGGAATAGAGGGAGGAAGAATAGAGGAGGGGAGGGGGGAATAGAGGAGGAAGAATAGAGGAGGGGGAATAGAGGAGAGGAGGAAGAATAGAGGGGGATAGAGGAGGAGAAGGCAAAGAGGAGGTGGAATAGAGGAGGGGGATAGAGGAGAGGAGGGGGGAATAGAGGAGAGGGGAATAGAAGAGGAAGAATAGAGGAGGGGGAATAGAGGAGGAAGAATAGAGGAGGGGGAATAGGAGGAGAGGAGGAGGGAATAGGAGGAGGAAGAATAGAGGAGGGGGATTAGGAGGATAGAGGAGAGGGGAATAGAGGGGAATAGAGGAAAGAATAGAGGAGGGGGAATAGAGGAGAGGGAATAGAGGAGGGGGAATAGAGGAGGAAGGAGGGGGAACAGAGGAGGGAGAGGAATAGAGGAGGGGGAATAGAGGGAGAGGAGGGGGAATAGAGGAGGGGGAATAGAGGAGTGAGGAATAGAGGAGGGGGAATAGAGGAGGGGGAATAGAGGAGGAGGCATAGAGGAGAAGGCATAGAGGAGGGGGAATAGTGGAGGAGGAATAGAGGAGGAAGAATAGAAGAGGGGGAATAGAGGAGTGAGGAATAGAGGGGGAAGAGAGGAGGGGGGAATAGAGGAGGGGGAATAGACAAGGATGAATAGAGAAGGGGCAATAGAGGAGGGGGAATAGAGGAGGAGGAATAGAGGAGGGGGAATAGAGGAGAAGGCAAAGAGGAGGGGAATAGAGGAGGAGGAATAGAGGGGGAGGAGGAGAATAGGGGGAATGGAACAGGAGGAATAGAGGAGGAGGAAGAGAGGGAGGGGGAATAGAGGGAGGGGGAAGAGGGGAATAGAGGAGAAGGAGGGGGAATAGAGGAGAGGAGGGGGAATAGAGGGAGGAGGGAATAGAGGGGGAGGGAATAGAGGAGGGGGAATAGAGAGGAGGGGGGAGGAGGAATAGAGGAGGGGGAAGGAGAGGAGGGGAATAGAGGAGGAGGAATAGAGGAGGGGGAATAGAGGAGGAGGAATAGAGGAGAGGAGGGAGGAATAGAGGATGAAGAAATAGAGGAGGGGGAATAGAGGAGGATGAAGAGAGGAGGGAGGAATAGAGGAGGGGGAATAGAGGAGGAGGAATAGGAGGTTTGGGGAATAGAGGAGGGGGAATAGAGATGCTGAGAGGATATAACGATTCAACAGGGAGGAGATAAGATGGTGGCAGGCAATCAGATGCTATATACATGTAAAAACACTGATGCATTTCAGTTAGCTGACATTACTGGCAGCATCATTGTTTGTCTTTGCGTGGTAACATGTACTATACTGCTAGTCCACATAGAAGTGGGAATAGAGGACCAGGAATATTACAGAACTGGAAATAGCAATATAGCCTAGAGGACATACGAGAGGGGGGCTTGCACACACACATAGGGCCTAGCCCAGATCCAGACCTAGTCCTGAAAGTTCTCTAGGATCTAGTGCCAGTCTGCAGGGACTCCTCTCTGAAGAATAGAGGAGTCCTGGAGGATCTAGTGCCAGAGGGACTCTCTCTGATTCAGCTAGCCCAGATCCAGACAGAGTCCTGAATGTTCTCTAGGATCTAGTGCCAGTCTAGGAGGGGAATAGAGGAGGATCTGAATTCAGGTTTGGGGAATAGCCCAGGGGGAATAGAGATGCTGAGAGGATATAATGATTCAACAGGCTTCAGATAAGATGGTGGCAGGCAGTCAGATGCTATATACATGTAAAAACACTGATGCATTTCAGTTAGCTGACATTACTGGCAGCATCATTGTTTGTCTTTGCGTGGTAACATGTACTATACTGCTAGTCCACATGAAGTGTTCTTCTCTCACACCACTTTATTACAGAACTGGAAATAGCAATATAGCCTACATACTCTGTCTTTGTAAAGCTTGCACACACACATAGGGCCTAGCCCAGATCCAGACCTAGTCCTGAATGTTCTCTAAGATCTAGTGCCAGTCTACAGGGGCTCCTCTCTGATTCAGCTAGCCCAGATCCAGACCTAGTCCTGAATGTTCTCTAAGATCTAGTGCCAGTCTACAGGGACTCCTCTCTGATTCAGCTAGCCCAGATCCAGACAGAGTCCTGAATGTTCTCTAGGATCTAGTGCCAGTCTACAGGGACTCCTCTCTGATTCAGCTAGCTCAGATCCAGACAGAGTCCTGAATGTTCTCTAAGATCTAGTGCCAGTCTACAGGGCTCCTCTCTGATTCAGCTAGCCCAGATCCAGACAGAGTCCTGAATGTTCTCTAGGATCTAGTGCCAGTCTACAGGGGCTCCTCTCTGATTCAGCTAGCCCAGATCCAGACAGAGTCCTGAATGTTCTCTAGGATCTAGTGCCAGTCTACAGGGGCTCCTCTCTGATTCAGCTAGCCCAGATCCAGACAGAGTCCTGAATGTTCTCTAGGATCTAGTGCCAGTCTACAGGGGCTCCTCTCTGATTCAGCTAGCCCAGATCCAGACAGAGTCCTGAATGTTCTCTAGGATCTAGTGCCAGTCTACAGGGAGGGGCTCCTCTCTGATTCAGCTAGCTCAGATCCAGACAGAGTCCTGAATGTTCTCTAGGATCTAGTGCCAGTCTACAGGGCTCCTCTCTGATTCAGCTAGCCCAGATCCAGACCTAGTCCTGAATGTTCTCTAGGATCTAGTACCAGTCTACAGGGGCTCCTCTCTGATTCAGCTAGCTCAGATCCAGACAGAGTCCTGAATGTTCTCTAGGATCTAGTACCAGTCTACAGGGGCTCCTCTCTGATTCAGCTAGCCCAGATCCAGACAGAGTCCTGAATGTTCTCTAGGATCTAGTGCCAGTCTCCAGGGCTCCTCTCTGATTCAGCTAGCCCAGATCCAGACAGAGTCCTGAATGTTCTCTAGGATCTAGTGCCAGTCTGCAGGGGCTCATATCTGATTCTCTGCATGTTTCAGACCTATTACTGCCGACTGGGGAGGTGACCTGTATATTGTTATCAATCCCAGCTGAAATAGTTCTCAGATATGGGATAACCATTTCAGATACAAGGGGAGGTAGGTAGAGATACTGTATGAAGAGAGATGGAGAGAACAGAATACAATGGGATGAGGGTTGAAAGGAGGATGAGAGGTACAGGATAAGGAGAGGGTAGAGTGACCCTTATAGCACCTGTTTTATAGTGGCTTAACACCAACATAGAATGAATACAAGTGTGATGCATAGTAAAGAGCAACCTCAGCGTGATGGCTTGCTGTGTCCCTTCCTTACCTCCATCAGAGTACGTCTCAGTCCCGTATCCATCCTGCAGGCCGTTGCTCCAGGTCCCTTCGTAACGGGCCCCGCTGACCGTGCTCTCCAGTTGGCCGTAGCGTCCCTTGAAGCCCTGCGTCCACTCCCCCTGTAGTCCCAGCGGCCCTTGCTCTCCACGCCGACGCCGTGGCGTTTCCCCTGCGCCCACGTGCCCTGGTAACTATTCCCGCTGGGCCAGGTGTAGACGCCCAGGACCTCGAAGCCGTGGCTCCAGGCCCCGGCGTACTCCCCCTGACCCTGTGGCCCTGTGCAGACCCCCCGGCCATGGGCCTTGCCCTGCTCCCACCCTCCACAGTACGACCCCCGTCATCAAAGTCAAACCTGCCTCCAGTGGACATGCATGAAACAGGTTTAGGCAAAATCCTCAGAACGTCAAGAAGAGTAAATCAGATTTACACAGAAAGATCAGGGCCGGGAGGCGAAGATGGAGATAGAATCATGGAGGTTTAGATCTCCTAGTATTTCCCTTTACCTTCTTGTTGTTGTTTTTTTAATGATAATGGAATCAAAAACAGGTTCCCCGTCTTGTACAAATCAGGGCTTGGTCCAGAGAACATCACCTGGGACGGAGAGAGAGGTTTCATCTGTCTGTCAATGGAGGTGGCAGGGTCTGGATCTCGGTCTGGACCTGGCGCGACGTTAAGGATGCTAGATGCTACTGCCGGCCGAGCATTCTGCTTCCCACGGCTGTATGCGCTCCTCCTCCTCTCCTCCTCCTCCTCCCTCCTCCTCCTCCTCCTCCACCCTCCTCCTCCTCCTCCACCCTCCTCGCCAGCTGGGATGGCACTAACCCACTCACCTCTCCGTTGGCTGGGGCACTCCAGACAGGCTAGGCCCAGGCTTTTCTAATAGTCCCAGAGGCCCTGACGGCAGCAGTGCCACAGCGAGCTCAATCAGACATACCACCACCACCCGTCTAGCTGTGCCGTACTGGCACACAGAAATGGAGAGAGGATAGAGACGGGAGAGGGAGAGGATAGAGATGGGAGAGAGGATAGAGATGGAGACGGGAGAGAGGGACGGGAGAGAGGATAGAGACGGGGAGAGGGAGAGAGGATAGAGACGGGAGAGGGAGAGAGGATAGAGACGGGAGAGGGAGAGAGGATAGAGACGGGAGAGGGAGAGAGGATAGAGACGGGGAGAGGGAGAGAGGATAGAGACGGGAGAGGGAGAGAGGATAGAGACGGGAGGGAGAGAGGATAGAGATGGGAGAGAGGATAGAGACCGGGAGAGGGAGAGAGGATAGAGACGGGAGAGGGAGAGAGGATAGAGAGAGGAGACGGGAGAGGGAGAGAGGATAGAGACGGGAGAGAGATCGTACCTCACCAGTACGCCCCAGAAATAAACAGAGATGGGCTATAGCTATAGAATGGGCTGGAAACATCCGAACACACACATCCGTAAAACACACACACACACACACACTGAACACACACACCTCAGACGACCTAACGGACTGTGTATTCCCCTTTGCTCCCCTCTTCTTCTGTCTTGTTCTCTCCTTCCTCCTCCTCCTCCTCACTGTGCTCCTGCAGCGCTGTAGCGATGGAGCTGCATTCTCTCCTGAACAACATGGGAGGAGGGTTGATGCAACAACAAAATATATATATAATGATTGTCTTCCTTTCCTCTTAATCTTCTGTATTTAGAGCTCAACCCCCTTATGTCTGGGTCATTAATATATCCAGTTTCCCACAAGTCATATGATGTTGGTCTCTCGATCTCTTCTCTCCCTTGCTTTCTCTCTCTCTCTCTCGCTCTAAAATCTGCTCATTACTGAAGGACTGGTCCACCCCATCCAATACCCCTCCCCCACACGCTCCCTGTCTCATCCCCTCCTCCGGCAGGCTCTTAAAGAGACAGGGATACAGGGACAGGGGAAGAGCAGCGTGTGTTCTCTTTCTCTCCCTCCCTCCTCCTGCAGGCTCTTAAAGAGACAGGGATACAGGGACAGGGGAAGAGCAGCGTGTGTTCTCTCTCTCTCCCTCTCTCTCCCTCGCCTCTCTCTCTCTCTCTCTCTCTCTCTCTCTCTCTCTCTCTCTCTCTCTCTCCCTCTCTCTCTCTCCCTCGCTCTCTCTCTCTACCTTTCTCTCAATTCAATTCAATTCAAGGGGCTTTATTGGCAGGGGAAACATATGTTAACATTGCCAAAGCTAGTGAAGTAGATAATATACAAAAGTGAAATAATCAATACAAATTAACAGTCAACATTACACAAAGACATTACAAATGTCATATTATATGTCTATATACAGTGTTGTAACGATGTGCAAATGGTTAAAGTACAAAAGGGAAAATAAATCAACATAAATATGGGTTGTATTTACAATGGTGTTTATTCTTCACTGGTTGACCTTTTCTTGTGGCAACAGGTCACACATCTTGCTGCTGTGATGTCACACTGTGGAATTTCACCCAGTAGATATGGGAGTTTATCAAAACCGGGTTTGTTTTCAAATTCTTTGTGGATCTGTGTAATCTGAGGGAAATATGTCTCTAATATGGTCATACATTGGGCAGGAGGTTGGGAAGTGCAGCTCAGTTTCCACCTCATTTTGTGGGCAGTGTGAACAAAGCCTGTCTTCTCCTGAGAGCCAGGTCTGTCTACGGCGGCCTTTCTCAATAGCAAGGCTATGCTCACTGAGTCTGTACATAGTCAAAAATTTCCTTAAATTTGGGTCAGTCACAGTGGTCAGGTATTCTGCCACTGAGTACTCTCTGTTTAGGGCCAAATATCATTCCAGTTTGCTCTGTTTTTTTGTTAATTCTTTCCAATGTGTCAAGTAATTATCTTTTTGTTCTCATGATTTGGTTGGGTCTAATTGTGTTGCTGTCCTGGGGCTCTGTGGGGCGTGTTTGTGTTTGTGAACAGAGCCCCAGGACCAGCGTGTTTAGGGGACTCTTCTCCAGGTTCATGGAAGGTTTGGGAATCACTTCCTTTTAGATGGTTGTAGAATTTAACATCTCTTTTCTGGATTTTGATCATTAGCTGTTATCGGCCTAATTCTGCTCTGCAGGCATTATTTGGTGTTCTACGTTGTACACAGAGGATATTTTTTGCCGAATTCTGCATGCAGAGTCTCAATTTGGTGTTTGTCCCATTTTGTGAATTCTTGGTTGGTGAGCGGACCCCAGACCTCACAACCATAAAGGGCAATGGGCTCTATGACTGATTCAAGTATTTTTAGCCAGATCCTAATTGGTATGTTGAATTTTATGTTCCTTTTGATGGCATAGAATGCCCTTCTTGCCTTGTCTCTCAGATCGTTCACAGCTTTCTCGAAGTTACCTGTAGTTTGTTGTGTGCTCTAGGGCAACAGTGTCTAGATGGAATTTGTATTTGTGCTCCTGGCGACTGGACCTTTTTGGGAACACCGTTATTTTGGTCTTATTGGGATTTCCTGTCAGGGTCCAGGTCTGATAGAATCTGTACAGAAGATCTAGGTGCTGCTGTAGGCCCTCCTTAGTTGGGGACAGAAGCACCAGATCATCAGCAAACAGTAGACATTTGACTTCACATTCTAGTAGGGTGAGGCCGGGTGCTGCAGACTGTTCTAGTGCCCTCGCCAATTCGTTGATATATATGTTGAAGAGGGTGGGGCTTAAGCTGCATCCCTGTCTAACCCCACGACCCTGTGTGAAGAAATGTGTGTGTTTTTTGCCAATTTTAACCGCACACTTGTTGTTTGTGTAAATGGATTTTATAATGTTGTATGTTTTTCCCCCAACACCACTTTCCCTCATGCCAAATTGAGTCGAAGCATTTTTTAAATCAACAAAGCATGTGAAGACTTTGCCTTTGTTTTGGTTTGTTTGTTTGTCAATTTGGGTGTGCAGGGTGAATACGTGGTCTGTCATATGATAATTTGGTTAAACATTTTTTTTGACATTTGCTCAGTACATTGCTTTCATTGAGGAAATGTACAGGTCTGCTGTTAATGATAATGCAGAGGATTTTCCCAAGGCTGCTGTTGACTCAAATCCCACAGTAGTTATTGGGGTCAAATTTGTCACCACTTTTGTGGATTGGGGTGATCAGTCCTTGGTTCCAAATATTGGGGAAGATGCCAGAGCTGAGGAGGATGTTAAGGAGTTTTAGTGTAGCGAATTGGAATTTGTTGTCTGTATATTTGATCATTTCATTAAGGATACCATCGACACCACAGGCCTTTTTGGGTTGAAGGGTTTTTATTTTGTTCTGTAGCTCATTCAAGGTAATTGGAGAATCCAGCAGGTTCTGGAATCAAGTGGGTTCTGGAATCCAGTGGGTTCTGGTAGTCTTTAATAGTTGATTCTAAACTTTGTATTTGATCATGTATATGTTTTTGCTGTTTGTTCTTTGTTATAGAACCAAAAAGATTGGAGAAGTGGTTTACCCATACATCTCCATTTTGGATAGATAATTATTTGTGTTGTTGTTTGTTTAGTGTTTTCCAATTTTCCCCAGAAGTGGTTAGAGTCTATCGATTCTTCAATTACATTGAGCTAATTTCTGACATGCTGTTCCTTCTTTTTCCGTAGTGTATTTCTGTATTGTTTTAGTGATTCACCATAGAGAAGGCGTAGACTCAGTGTTTCCGGGTCTCTATATTTTTTGGTTGGACAGGTTTCTCAATATCTTTTTTGGGTTTTTGCATTCTTCATCAAACCATTTGTCCATTGTTGTTCATTTTCTTCGGTTTTCTATTTGAGATTTTTAGATTTGATAGGGAAGCTGAGAGGTCAAATATACTGTTAAGATTTTCTACTGCTAAGTTCACACCTTCGCTATTACGCTGTACGCTCTTGTTGGCTGGCCCTCGGTTCATACTTGTCGCCAAACCCACTGGCTCCAGGTCATCTACAAGTCTTTGCTAGGTAAAACCCTGCCTTATCTCAGCTCACTGGTCACCATAGCAGCACCCACTCATAGCATGCACTCCAGCAGGTATATTTCACTGGTCACCCCCAAAGCAAATTCCTCTTTTGGTCGTCTTTCCTTCCAGTTCTCTGCTGCCAATGACTGGAACAAACTATAAAAATCACTGAAGCTGGAGGATCATATCTCCCTCACTAACTTTAAGCTCCAGCTGTCAGAGCAGCTCACAGACCACTGCACCTGTACACAGCCCATCTGTAAACAGCCCATCCAACTACCTCATCCCCATACCGTTATTTATTTATTTTGCTCCTTTGCACCCCAGTATTTCTACTTGCACATTCACCTTCTATCACTCTAGTGTTTAATTGCTATATTGTATTTACTTCGCCACCATGGCCTATTTATTGCCTTACCTCCCTTATCTCACCTCATTACCACACACTGTATATATACACTTTCTATTGTATTATTGACTGTACGTTTGTTTATTCCATGTGTAACTTTGTTGTTGTTGTTTGAGTCGCACTGCTTTGCTTTATATTGGCCAGGTTGCAGTTGTAAATGAGAACTTGGTCTCAACTGGCCTAACCTGGTTAAATAAAGGTGATCTGGTCTACCTGGTTAGATAGAGGTGATCTGGTATACCTGGTTAAATAAAGGTGATCTGGTCTACCTGGTTAAATAAAGGTGATCTGGTCTACCTGGTTAAATAAAGGTGATCTGGTCTACCTGGTTAAATAAAGGTGATCTGGTCTACCTGGTTAAATAAAGGTGATCTGGTCTACCTGGTTAAATAAAGGTGATCTGGTCTACCTGGTTAAATAAAAGGTGATCTGGTCTACCTGGTTAAATAAAGGTGATCTGGTCTACCTGGTTAAATAAAGGTGATCTGGTGATACCTGGTTAAATAAAGGTGATCTGGTCTACCTGGTTAAATAAAGGTGATCTGGTCTACCTGGTTAAATAAAGGTGATCTGGTCTACCTGGTTAAATAAAGGTGATCTGGTCTACCTGGTTAAATAAAGGTGATCTGGTCTACCTGGTTAAATAAAGGTGATCTGGTCTACCTGGTTAAATAAAGGTGATCTGGTCTACCTGACCTGGTTAAATAAAGGTGATCTGGTCTACCTGGTTAAATAAAGGTGATCTGGTCTACCTGGTTAAATAAAGGTGATCTGGTCTACCTGGTTAAATAAAGGTGTGATCTGTGATCTGGTATACCTGGTTAAATAAAGGTGATCTGGTCTGGTACCTGGTTAAATAAAGGTGATCTGGTCTACCTGGTTAAATAAAGGTGATCTGGTCTACCTGGTTAAATAAAGGTGATCTGGTCTATAAAGGTGATCTGGTCTACCTGGTTAAATAAAGGTGATCTGTGTCTACCTGGTTAAATAAAGGTGATCTGGTCTACCTGGTTAAATTACCTGGTTAAATAAAGGTGATCTGGTCTACCTGGTTAAATAAAGGTGATCTGGTCTACCTGGTTAAATAAAGGTGATCTGGTCTACCTGGTTAAATAAAGGTGATCTGGCCTACCCTGGTTAAATAAAGGTGATCTGGTCTACCTGGTTAAATAAAGGTGATCTGGTCTACCTGGTTAAATAAAGGTGATCTGGTCTACCTGGTTAAATAAAAAGGTGATCTGGTCTACCTGGTTAAATAAAGGTGAACCTGGGTGATCTGGTCTACCTGGTTAAATAAAGGTGATCTGGTCTACCTGGTTTAAATAAAGGTGATCTGGTCTACCTGGTTAAATAAAGGTGATCTGGTCTACCTGGTTAAATAAAGGTGATCTGGTCTACCTGGTTAAATAAAGGTGATCTGGTCTACCTGGTTAAATAAAGGTGATCTGGTCTACCTGGTTAAATAAAGGTGATCTGGTCTACCTGGTTAAATAAGGTGATCTGGTCTACCTGTTAAATAAAGGTGATCTGGTCTACCTGGTTAAATAAAGGTGATCTGGTCTACCTGGGATCTGATCTACCTGGTTAAATAAAGGTGATCTGGTCTACCTGGTTAAATAAAGGTGATCTGGTCTACCTGGTTAAATAAAGGTGATCTGGTCTACCTGGTTAAATAAAGGTGATCTGGTCTACCTGGTTAAATAAAGGTGATCTGGTCTACCTGGTTAAATAAAGGTGATCTGGTCTACCTGGTTAAATAAAGGTGATCTGGTCTACCTGGTTAAAGGTGAACCTGGTTAAATAAAGGTGATCTGGTCTACCTGGTTACCTGGTTAAATAAAGGTGATCTGGTCTACCTGGTTAAATAAAGGTGATCTGGTCTACCTGGTTAAATAAAGGTGATCTGGTCTACCTGGTTAAATAAAGGTGATCTGGTCTACCTGGTTAAATAAAGGTGATCTGGTCTACCTGGTTAAATAAAGGTGATCTGGTCTACCTGATCTGGTCTACCTGGTTAAATAAAGGTGATCTGGTCTACCTGGTTAAATAAAGGTGAGGTGTTAAATCTGGTCTACCTGGTTAAATAAAGGTGATCTGGTCTACCTGGTTAAATAAAGGTGATCTGGTCTACCTGGTTAAATAAAGGTGATCTGGTCTACCTGGTTAAATAAAGGTGATCTGGTCTACCTGGTTAAATAAAGGTGATCTGGTCTACCTGGTTAAATAAAGGTGATCTGGTCTACCTGGTTAAATAAAGGTGATCTGGGATCTGGTCTACCTGGTTAAATAAAGGTGATCTGGTCTACCTGGTTAAATAAAGGTGATCTGGTCTACCTGGTTAAATAAAGGTGATCTGGTCTACCTGGTTAAATAAAGGTGATCTGGTCTACCTGGTTAAATAAAGGTGATCTGGTCTACCTGGTTAAATAAAGGTGATCTGGTCTACCTGGTTAAATAAAGGTGATCTGGTCTACCTGGTTAAATAAAGGTGATCTGGTCTACCTGGTTAAATAAAGGTGATCTGGTCTACCTGGTTAAATAAAGGTGATCTGGTCTACCTGGTTAAATAAAGGTCTACCTGATCTGGTCTACCTGGTTAAATAAAGGTGATCTGGTCTACCTGGTTAAATAAAGGTGATCTGGTCTACCTGGTTAAATAAAGGTGATCTGGTCTACCTGGTTAAATAAAGGTGATCTGGTCTACCTGGTTTAAAGGTGATCTGGTCTACCTGGTTAAATAAAGGTGATCTGGTCTACCTGGTTAAATAAAGGTGATCTGGTCTACCTGGTTAAATAAAGGTGATCTGGTGATCTGGTCTACCTGGTTAAATAAAGGTGATCTGGTCTACCTGGTTAAATAAAGGTGATCTGGTCTACCTGGTTAAATAAAGGTGATCTGGTCTACCTGGTTAAATAAAGGTGATCTGGTCTACCTGGTTAAATAAAGGTGATCTGGTCTACCTGGTTAAATAAAGGATCTGGATCTGGTCTACCTGGTTAAATAAAGGTGATCTGGTCTACCTGGTTAAATAAAGGTGATCTGGTCTACCTGGTTAAATAAAGGTGATCTGGTCTACCTGGTTAAATAAAGGTGATCTGGTCTACCTGGTTAAATAAAGGTGATCTGGTCTACCTGGTTAAATAAAGGTGATCTGGTCTACCTGGTTAAATAAAGGTGATCTGGTCTACCTGGTTAAATAAAGGTGATCTGGTCTACCTGGTTAAATAAAGGTGATCTGGTCTACCTGATCTGGTCTACCTGGTTAAATAAAGGTGATCTGGTCTACCTGGTTAAATAAAGGTGATCTGGTCTACCTGGTTAAATAAAGGTGATCTGGTCTACCTGGTTAAATAAAGGTGATCTGGTCTACCTGGTTAAATAAAGGTGATCTGGTCTACCTGGTTAAATAAAGGTGATCTGGTCTACCTGGTTAAATAAAGGTGATCTACCTGGTTTAAGGTGATGTGATCTGGTCTACCTGGTTAAATAAAGGTGATCTGGTCTACCTGGTTAAATAAAGGTGATCTGGTCTACCTGGTTACCTGGATCTGGTCTACCTGGTTAAATAAAGGTGATCTGGTCTACCTGGTTAAATAAAGGTGATCTGGTCTACCTGGTTAAATAAAGGTGATCTGGTCTACCTGGTTAAATAAAGGTGATCTGGTCTACCTGGTTAAATAAAGGTGATCTGGTCTACCTGGTTAAATAAAGGTGATCTGGTCTACCTGGTTAAATAAAGGGGATCTGGTCTACCTGGTTAAATAAAGGTGATCTGGTCTACCTGGTTAAACCTGGTTAAAGGTGATCTGGTCTACCTGGTTAAAGGTGAACCTGGTTAAATAAAGGTGATCTGGTCTACCTGGTTAAATAAAGGTGATCTGGTCTACCTGGTTAAATAAAGGTGATCTGGTCTACCTGGTTTAAATGAACCTGGTTAAATAAAGGTGATCTGATCTACCTGGTTAAATAAAGGTGATCTGATCTACCTGGTTAAATAAAGGTGATCTGGTCTACCTGGTTAAATAAAGGTGATCTGGTCTACCTGGTTAAATAAAGGTGATCTGGTCTACCTGGTTAAATAAAGGTGAAATAAAATAAATAAATACAAATTACAGTGGAACGATTTGTCCAGGAAGTTGTCTAAAATGGATTGAATTTGTTGTTGCCTAATTGTTTTTTTGGTAGGTTTCCAAACTACATTCCTTCCATTTCTTAATATTACTCAGTTCCTTGGGCTTTGATGCCTCATGATGAAGTATTATTGCTCTGTTCAACTACACTGTGATTTTGCTGTGGTCTGATAGGGGTGTCCGTGGGCTGACTCTGAGACACTCTGGGTTGAGGTCAGTGATAAAGTAGTCTACAGTACTACTGCCAAGAGATGAGCTATAGGTGTACCTACCATAGGATTCCCCTAGAAGCCCACCATTGACTATGTACATACCCAGCGTGCGACAGAGCTGCAGGAGTTGTGACCCGTTTTTGTTGGTTATGTTGTCGTAGTTGTGCCTAGTGGGGCATATGGGGAGGGAATGCTGTCACCTCCAGGTAGGTGTTTGTCCCCTGTGTGCTGAGGGTGTCAGGTTTTTGTCCAGTTCTGGCATTTAGGTCACCACAGACTAGTACATGTCCCTGGGCCTGGAAATGATTGATTTCCCCCTCTAGGATGGAGAAGCTGTCTTCATTAAAGTATGGGGATTCTAATGGGGGGTATAGGTAGCACACAGGAGGACATTTGTTTCTGTTAAGATCATTTCCTTTTGAATTTCTAGCCAAATGTAAAATGTTTCTGTATTGATTAATTTAATGGAGTGAGTTAGGTCTTCTCTCTACCAAATTAGCATAGCCCCTGAGTCCCTTCCCTGTTTCACACCTCTCCCTCTGTCTCTCTCAATTTAATTTGAAGGGCTTTATTGGCATGGGAAACATACACTGAGTGTACAAAACATTAGCAACACATGTCTTATACTGAGTTGCACCCCCCTTTGCCCTTAGAACAGCCTCAATTCGTTGGGGCATGAACTCTACAAGGTGTTGAAAGCATTCCACGGGGACTCTACAAGGTGTTGAAAGCGTTCCACAGGGATGCTGGCCCATGTTGACTCCAATGCTTCCCACAGATGTGTCAAGTTGGCTGGATGCCCTTTGGGTGGTGGACCATTCTTGATACACACCAAAAACTGTTGATCGTGGAAAACCCCAGCAGCTTTGCAGTTCTTGGGACACTCAAACTGGTGCGCCAGGTACCTACTACCACCTACTACCACCTACTACCACCTACTACCACCTACTACCACCTACTACCACACCCCGTTTAAAGGCATGTACACCTTTTGTCTTGCCCGTTCACCCTCTGAATGGCTCACGTACACAAATCCATGTCTCAGTTGTGTCAAGACTTTAAAAACCTTCTTTAACCCGTCTCCTCCCCTTCATCTACACTGATAGAAGTGGATTTAACAGGTAACATCAATAAGGGATCAAAGCTTTCATCTGGACTCACCTGGACTCACCTGGATTCACCTCGTCTTTTGTACAGTCACATTGTTTACATTGCCAAGGCAAGTGAAATAGACAATAAACAAAATGAACATTTAGAAATGAACAGTAAACATTACACTTACAAAATAATTTAGATATTTCAAATGTCTGTCTCTCCTCCCTCGCGCATCTCTACCACTCTCTGTCTCTCAGTCCCCTCTCTCTCTCTCTCCCCCTCACTCCTCTCTCTCTCCCCCCTCACTCCGCTCTCTCCTCCCCATCCTCCCCCACCCGCCTCTCTCCCCTCACTCCCCTCTCCCCCTCACTCCTCTCTCTCCCCTCACTCCCCTCTCTCCCCCTCACTCCTCTCTCTCCCCTCACTCCCTCTCTCCCTCCTCACTCTCTCTCTCTCTCCCCTCACTCCCCTCTTCCCCTCACTCCTCTCTCTCTCCCCTCACTCCCTCTCTTCCCCTCACTCCTCTCTCTCCCCCTCACTCCTCTCTCTCCCCTCACTCCTCTCTCTCTCCCCTCACTCCTCTCTCTCCTCCTCTCTCTCTCTCCCCTCACTCCCTCTCTCCCTCACTCCCTCTCTCCTCACTCCCCTCTCTCCCTCACTCCTCTCTCTCCCTCACTCCTCTCTCTCCCCTCACTCCCTCTCTCCCCTCACTCCCTCTCTCTCCCCTCACTCCCTCTCTCTCCCCCCACTCTCCCTCCTCTCTCTCCCCCCTCACTCCTCTCTCTCTCCCCTCACTCCCCTCTCTCCCCTCACTCCTCTCTCTCCCCTCACTCTCTCTCTCTCCCCTCACTCCTCTCTCTCCCTCACTCCCTCTCTCTCTCCCCTCACTCCTCTCTCTCCCCTCACTCCCTCTCTTCTCCCCTCACTCCTCTCTCTCTCCCCTCACTCCTCTCTCTCCCCTCACTCCTCTCTCTCTCCCCTCACCTCTCTCTCCCCCTCACTCCCCTCTCTCTCCCCTCACTCCTCTCTCTCCCCTCACTCTTCTCTCTCTCCCCTCACTCCCCTCTCTCCCCTCACTCCTCTCTCTCCCCTCACTCCCCTCTCTCCCCTCACTCCTCTCTCTCCCCTCACTCCCCTCTCTCCCCTCACTCCTCTCTCCCCCCTCCCCTCTCTCCCCCCTCACTCCCCTCTCTCCCCTCACTCCCTCTCTCTCCCCTCACTCCTCTCTCTCCCCATCACCCTCTCTTTCCCCATCACTCCTTTCTCCCCCTCACTCCTCTCTCTCCCCTCACTCCTCTCTCTCTCCCCCTCACTCCTCTCTCTCTCCCCTCACTCCCCTCTCTCCTCCTCACTCTTTCTCTTTCTCTCTCTCTCCATCCTCTCCCTGTTTCCTCTTTAAGATAAACAACTGGAAAGTTAGCTATGTATTTAGTTGTATACTAGTGGCTCTGTGTCTGTGATTGTCTGATCCCGTAAAGTGTACTCTCGGACTTCATTTCTGTATTTATAACATTGTAATAAAACAAAGCAGACAAACTGATGAGATCACTTCTGACTGACATGACCTTTATTTGGAGTTCTCCTGCTCTTCTTCTGGCCAATTGCATGTCAGAGAGTCAAAAGATCTTTACTGTGCATCATGAGATCCATTGTCTTCAGAAAGCATTCATACTCCTTGACTTATTCCACATCTTGTTGTGTCACAGCCTGCATTTAAAATTGATAAAAACATTTTCTTCACCCATCTACACACAATACCTCATAATGAAATATTGAAAACATTATTTTATAAATTTTTGCTAATATATTGAAAATACAGAAACATCACATTTACGTAACCACTGCTAAGGGCACTGCACTCCCCAGCTGTGCCACCAGAGAATCTGGGCCTCTCTCCCCTCAGGAGTTCTAGCTGAGACAAGATAGTAGCGACTAACAATTGGATACTTCCTCTCTCCCCCTCACTCCCTCTAAAATTATTCTTCTTTAAAAAAAAGTATTCACACAGTCAATACTCTGGGATGTAGAACCCCCTCTCCCCTCACTTTACCTTAGAGTTGTCTTCCCCTCATGTCTCTATCAGCTTAGAGTTGTCTCCCATCATGTCTTCCCCATCACTTAGAGTTGTCTCCCCCTATGTCTGTATCAGCTTAGAGTTGTCTTGGGTCATGTCTGTATCCTGACTTGTCTTGGGTATGTCTGTATCAGCTTAGAGTTGTCTTCCATGTCTGTATCAGCTTTCTTGACTTGGGTATGTAAATCAGCTTAGAGTTGTCTTGGGTATGTCTGTATCAGCTTAGAGTTGTCTTGGGTATGTCTGTATCAGCTTTGACTTGTCTTGGGTATGTCTGTATCAGCTTAGAGTTGTCTTGGGTAATGTCTGTATCAACTTAGAGTTGTCTTGGGTATGTCTGATCAGCTTTGACTTGTCTTGTATGTCTGTATAGCTTAGAGTTGTCTTGGTATTCTGTATCAGCTTAGAGTTGCATGTCTGTATCAGCTTAGAGTTGTCTTGGGTATGTCTGTATCAGCTGAGATCCATTGTCTTGGGTATGTCTGTATCAGCTTTGATTGACTTCTTGTCTGTATCAGCTTAGAGTTGTCTTTAATGTCTGTATCAACTTTGATTGTCTTCACCATGTCTGTACAGCTTAGAGTTGTCTTGGGTATGTCTGTATCAGCTTAGAGTTGTCTTGGGTATGTCTGTATCAGCTTTGAAACTACAGTCTTGGGTATGTCTGTATCAGCTTAGAGTTGTCTTGGGTATGTCTGTATCAGCTTAGAGTTGTCTTGGGTATGTCTGTATCAGCTTTGACTTGTCTTGGGTATGTCTGTATCAGCTTAGAGTTGTCTTGGGTATGTCTGTATCAATTAGAGTTGTCTTGGGTAAGAGTATCAGCTTAGAGTTGTCTTGGGTATGTCTGTATCAGCTTAGAGTTGTCTTGGGTATGTCTGTATCAGCTTAGAGTTGTCTTGGGTATGTCTGTATCAGCTTTGACTTGTCTTGGGTATGTCTGTATCAGCTTAGAGTTGTCTTGGGTATGTCTGTGTCAGCTTTGACTTGTCTTGGGTATGTCTGTATCAGCTCTGAGTTGTCTTGGGTATGTCTGTATCAGCTTTGAGCTGTCTTGGGTATGTCTGTATCAGCTTTGAGTTGTCTTGGGTATGTCTGTATCAGCTTTGAGTTGTCTTGGGTATGTCTGTATCAGCTTTGTACATCTGGATTTAAGAATTTTCTCCCATTCTTCTCTGCAGATTTTGTCTCAGGCTATGTATGTTAAGTTAGATGGGGAGTGGCGGTGAACAGCAATCTTCAAGTCTTTCCAAAAAATGTGGGCTTTGGCCACTCAAGGACTTTCACATTCTTATTCTGAACCTTAATAAAAACACATGTGCAGAATATAAAACCAAATGTATTTCCTGTTGAAGCTTCTGTTTCTTCCACATCCCAGTCAGCCTGTCCATAAGACATCCTAATGTATGTAGCACTCTATATCGTGTACAGTGGGAAGAAAAAGGTTGTGATACCCTTTAGAATTATCTGGCTTTCTGCATAAATTGGTCCTAAAATTGTATCTGATCTTCATCTAAGTCACAACAACAGACAAACACAGTCTGCTTGATTAAACTAACAACACACAAACAATCATATGTTTTCATGTCTTTATTGAACACACCGTGTAAACATTCACAGTGCATTGTGGGAAACGTATGCTGACGCTCCTGTGGCAGCAATAACCTCAACCAAACATTTTCTGTAGTTGCGGATCAGAACTGCATAACGGTCACGAGGAATTTTGGACCGTTCCTCTTTACAAAACTGTTTCAGTTCAGCAATATTCTTGGGATGTCAGGTGTGAACTGATCTCTTGAGGTCATGCCACAGCATCTCAAATCGGGTTGAGGTCAGGACTCTGACTGGGCCACTCAGGTTGAGGTCAGGACTCTGACAGGGCCACTCCAGAAGGTCAGGACTCTGACTGGGCCACTCCAGAAGGTCAGGACTCTGACAGGCCACTCCAGAAGATCAGGACTCTGACTGGGCCACTCCAGAAGGTCAGGACTCTGACAGGGCCACTCCAGAAGGTCAGGACTCTGACTGGGCCACTCCAGAAAGTCAGACCCTGACAGGGCCACTCCAGAAGATTAGGATTCTGACTGGGCCACTCCAGAAGGTCAGGACTCTGACATGGCCACTCCAGAAGGTCAGGACTCTGACATGGCCACTCCAGAAGGTCAGGACTCTGACTGGGCCACTCCAGAAGGTCAGGACTTTGACTGGGCCATTCCAGAAGGTCAGGACTCTGACTGGGCCACTCCAGAAGGTCAGGACTCTGACTGGGCCACTCCAGAAGGTCAAGACTCTGACTGGGTCACTCCAGAAGGTCAGGACTCTGACTGGGCCATTCCAGAAGGTCAAGACTCTGACTGGGTCACTCCAGAAGGTCAGGTCTCTGACTGGGCCACTCCAGAAGGTCAGGACTCTGACTGGGCCACTCCAGAAGGTCAGGACTCTGACTGGGTCACTCCAGAAGGTCAGGACTCTGACTGGGCACTCCAGAAGGTCAGGACTCTGACTGGGCCATTCCAGAAGGTCAAGACTCTGACTGGGCCACTCCAGAAGGTCAGGACTCTGACTGGGTCACTCCAAAGGTCAGGACTCTGACTGGGCCATTCCAGAAGGTCAGAACTCTGACTGGGCCACTCCAGAAGGTCAGGACTCTGACTGGGCCATTCCAGAAGGTCAGGACTCTGACTGGGCCACTCCAGAAGGTCAGGACTCTGACTGGGCCATTCCAGAAGGTCAAGACTCTGACTGGGCCACTCCAGAAGGTCAGGACTCTGACTGGGCCACTCCCGGAAGGTCAGGACTCTGACTGGGCCACTCCAGAAGGTCAGGACTCTGACTGGGTCACTCCAGAAGGTCAGGACTCTGACTGGGCCACTCCAGAAGGTCAGGACTCTGACTGGGTCACTCCAGAATGTCAGGACTCTGACTGGGCCATTCCAGAAGGTCAAGACTCTGACTGGGTCACTCCAGAAGGTCAGGACTCTGACTGGGTCACTCCAGAAGGTCAGGACTCTGACTGGGCCATTCCAGAAGGTCAGGACTCTGACTGGGCCACTCCAGAAGGTCAGGACTTTGACTGGGCCATTCCAGAAGGTCAGGACTCTGACTGGGCCACTCCAGAAGGTCAGGACTCTGACTGGGCCACTCCAGAAGGTCAGGACTCTGACTGGTCCACTCCAGAAGGTCAGGACTCTGACTGGGCCACTCCAGAAGGTCAGGACTCTGACTGGGCCACTCCAGAAGGTCAGGACTCTGACTGGGCCACTCCAGAAGGTCAGGACTCTGACTGGGCCACTCCAGAAGGTCAGGACTCTGACTGGGCCACTCCAGAAGGTCAGGACTCTGACTGGGCCACTCCAGAAGGTCAAGACTCTGACTGGGCCACTCCAGAAGGTCAGGACTCTGACTGGGCCACTCCAGAAGGTCAGGACTCTGACTGGGCCACTCCAGAAGGTCAGGACTCTGACTGGGTCACTCCAGAAGGTCAGGACTCTGACTGGGTCACTCCAGAAGGTCAGGACTCTGACTGGGCCACTCCAGAAGGTCAAGACTCTGACTGGGCCACTCCAGAAGGTCAGGACTCTGACTGGGCCACTCCAGAAGGTCAGGACTCTGACTGGGCCACTCCAGAAGGTCAGGACTCTGACTGGTCCACTCCAGAAGGTCAGGACTCTGACTGGGCCACTCCAGAAGGTCAGGACTCTGACTGGGCCACTCCAGAAGGTCAGGACTCTGACTGGGCCACTCCAGAAGGTCAGGACTCTGACTGGGCCACTCCAGAAGGTCAGGACTCTGACTGGGCCACTCCAGAAGGTCAGGACTCTGACTGGGCCACTCCAGAAGGTCAAGACTCTGACTGGGCCACTCCAGAAGGTCAGGACTCTGACTGGGCCACTCCAGAAGGTCAGGACTCTGACTGGGCCACTCCAGAAGGTCAGGACTCTGACTGGGTCACTCCAGAAGGTCAGGACTCTGACTGGGTCACTCCAGAAGGTCAGGACTCTGACTGGGCCACTCCAGAAGGTCAAGACTCTGACTGGGCCACTCCAGAAGGTCAGGACTCTGACTGGGCCACTCCAGAAGGTCAGGACTCTGACTGGGCCACTCCAGAAGGTCAGGACTCTGACTGGGCCACTCCAGAATGTCAGGACTCTGACTGGGCCACTCCAGAAGGTCAGGACTCTGACTGGGCCATTCCAGAAGGTCAGGACTCTGACTGGGTCACTCCAGAAGGTCAGGACTCTGACTGGGTCACTCCAGAAGGTCAGGACTCTGACTGGGTCACTCCAGAAGGTCAGGACTCTGACTGGGCCACTCCAGAAGGTCAGGACTCTGACTGGGCCACTCCAGAAGGTCAGGACTCTGACTGGGTCGCTCCAGAAGGTCAGGACTCTGACTGGGTCACTCCAGAAGGCATATTTTCTTCTGTTCAAGCCATTCTGTTGTTGATGTACTTCTGTCTTTTGGGTTGATGTCCTGTTGCATCACTATCTTCTGTTGAGCTTTAATTGGCGGACAGATAGACTTACATTCTCCTGCAAAATGTCTTGATAAATTTGGGAATACATTTTTTCATCGATGATAGCAAACTGTACAGGCCCTGAGGCAGCAAAGCAGCCCCAACCCATGATCCTCCCTCCACCATACATTACAGTTGTGATGAGGATTTGATGTTGGTGTGCTGTGCCTTTTGTTCTCAACATATAGTGTTGTGTGTTCCTTCCAAACAACACAACTGTAGTTTCATCTCTCCACAGAATATTTGGCCAGTAGCGCTGTGGAACATCCAGGTGCTCTTTTGCAAACTTCAGACATGCAGCAATGTTTTTTTGGACAGCAGTGGATTCTTCCATGGTGTCCTCCCATGAACATAGTGTTTTACATTTACATTTACATTTAAGTCATTTAGCAGACGCTCTTATCCAGAGCGACTTACAAATTGGTGCATTCACCTTATGACATCCAGTGGAACAGTCACTTTACAATAGTGCATCTAAATCTTAAAGGGGGGGGGGGAATACTTATCCTATCCTAGGTATTCCTTAAAGAGGTGGGGTTTCAGGTGACTCCGCTGACCTGGCGTCGTGAGGGAGTTTGTTCCACCATTGGGGGGCCAGAGCAGCGAACAGCTTTGACTGGGCTGAGCGGGAGCTGTACTTCCTCAGTGGTAGGGAGGCGAGCAGGCCAGAGGTGGATGAACGCAGTGCCCTTGTTTGGGTGTAGGGCCTGATCAGAGCCTGGAGGTACTGAGGTGCCGTTCCCCTCACAGCTCCGTAGGCAAGCACCATGGTCTTGTAGCGGATGCGAGCTTCAACTGGAAGCCAGTGGAGAGAACGGAGGAGCGGGGTGACGTGAGAGAACTTGGGAAGGTTGAACACCAGACGGGCTGCGGCGTTCTGGATGAGTTGAAGGGGTTTAATGGCACAGGCAGGGAGCCCAGCCAACAGCGAGTTGCAGTAATCCAGACGGGAGATGACAAGTGCCTGGATTAGGACCTGCGCCGCTTCCTGTGTGAGGCAGGGTCGTACTCTGCGGATGTTGTAGAGCATGAACCTACAGGAACGGGCCACCGCCTTGATGTTGTTTACGTTTTATAGACTCGTCAACAGAGATGTATGTTAGCATGTTCCAGAGATTTCTGTATGTCTTTAGCTGACATGCTTAACCTCATTCAGCATTCTGCACTGTGCTCTTGCAGTCATCTTTGCAGGATGGCCACTCCTAGGGAGAGTAACAACAGTGCTGAACTTTCTCCATTTATAGACAATTTGTCTTTCCGTGGACTGACTTTTAGAGATACTTTTGTAACCCTTCCCAGCTTTATGCAAGGCAACAATTCTTAATCTTCGGCCTTCTGACATCTATTTTGTTTGCGGCATGGTTCACATTAGGCAATGCTTTTTGTGAAAAGTAAACTCACATTTTGTGAGTGTTTTTTATGGTGCAGGGCAGCTCAAACCAAAATCTCTAATCTGGTCTCATTGATTGGACTCCAGGTTAGTTGACTCCTGACTCCAATTCGCTTTTGGAGAAGTCATTAGCCTCGGGGGTTCACACACAATTTTTCCAACCTACACTGTGAATGTTTCAATTATGTTTTCAATATAGACAAGAAAAAATACAATAATTTGTGTGTTATTAGTTTAAGCAGACTGTATTTGTCTACTGTTGTGACTTAGATGAAGATAAGATCAAATTTTATGTCAAATTAATGCAGAAATCCAAGTAGTTCCATAGGGTTCAAGGTTCACATACTATTTCCTGCCACTGTACATAGTAGGGTTGGGATCCATTACATTTCAAGTCAATTCAGGAAGTACATTGACATTCCAATTCCAACTCTCTTCAATGCTTTTCAATGGGGGAAATTTGGTTTTGGAATTTGGTTTACATTTTTTGGGAATTGACTGGAATTGAAATGGTACTGAACCCAACCATAGAATATAGCATTTTAATTACATCAAAGGCAGGGGAGGCTGCTGAGGGGAGGACGGCTCATAATAATGTCTGGAACGGAGCGAATGGAATGGCATCAAACACACAAGATCCACTTTTTCTGCTCCGACCGTTACCACGAGGCGGTCCTCCACTGATTCTGCTCCGTTACCACGAGGCCGTCCTCCACTGATTCTGCTCCGACCATTACCATGAGGCCGTCCTCCACTGATTCTGCTCCGACCGTTACCACGAGGCCGTCCTCCACTGATTCTGCTCCGTTACCACGAGGCCGTCCTCCACTGGTTCTGCTCCGACCGTTACCACGAGGCCGTCCTCCACTGATTCTGCTCCGTTACCACGAGGCCGTCCTCCACTGATTCTGCTCCAACCGTTACCACGAGGCCGTCCTCCACTGATTCTGCTCCGTTACCACGAGGCCGTCCTCCACTGATTCTGCTCCGTTACCACGAGGCCGTCCTCCACTGATTCTGCTCCGTTACCACGAGGCCGTCCTCCAATGATTCTGCTCCGACCGTTACCACGAGGCCGTCCTCCACTGATTCTGCTCCGTTACCACGAGGCCGTCCTCCACTGATTCTGCTCCGACCATTACCACGAGGCCGTCCTCCACTGATTCTGCTCCGACCATTACCACGAGGCCGTCCTCCACTGGTTCTGCTCCGACCATTACCACGAGGCCGTCCTCCACTGATTCTGCTCCACTGAGGCCGTCCTCCACTGGTTCTGCTCCGACCGTTACCACGAGGCCGCCCTCCACTGATTCTGCTCCGACCGTTACCACGAGGCCGTCCTCCACTGATTCTGCTCCGACCATTACCACGAGGCCGTCCTCCACTGATTCTGCTCCGTTACCACGAGGCCGTCCTCCACTGGTTCTGCTCCGACCATTACCACGAGGCCGTCCTTTGATCAAAGTTATCTTTATATTGCAAAATACATGACATCATAGTCAATGAAAGATACTTCTGACCAATGGACATTCTACCTCAAATCTTTTAGAAAGGCCCGGTTTATTATAGTGTAGGTATGATATGACCACATTACTGGTAGTAACATGTATAATGACATGGTAGTTCCATTAGGCCGGTTCAACAGGGTGATTATAGTGTAGGTATGATATGACCACATTACTGGTAGTAACATGTATAATGACATGGTAGTTCCATTAGGCCGGTTCAACAGGGTGATTATAGTGTAGGTATGATATGACCACATTACTGGTAGTAACATGTATAATGACATGGTAGTTCCATTAGGCCCGGTTCAACAGGGTGATTATAGTGTAGGTATGATATGACCACATTACTGGTAGTAACATGTATAATGACATGGTAGTTCCATTAGGCCGGTTCAACAGGGTGATTATAGTGTAGGTATGATATGACCACATTACTGGTAGTAACATGTATAATGACATGGTAGTTCCATTAGGCCGGTTCAACAGGGTGATTATAGTGTAGGCATGGATTGTTCTTCCTGTTTACAGCATGTTGATTCTGTGTTAAACAAACTCATTGATTGTGGCCACACCTACCAGTCTAGGATTAGTGTTTTAGTTTATTGATTGTGGCTACACCTACCAGTCTAGGATTATTGATTTAGTTTATTGATTGTGGCTACACCTACCAGTCTAGGATTATTGATTTAGTTTATTGATTGTGGCTACACCTACCAGTCTAGGATTAGTGTTTTAGTTTATTGATTGTGGCTACACCTACCAGTCTAGGATTATTGATTTAGTTTATTGATTGTGGCTACACCTACCAGTCTAGGATTATTGATTTAGTTTATTGATTGTGGCTACACTTACCAGTCTAGGATTAGTGTTTTAGTTTATTGATTGTGGCTACACCTACCAGCCTAGGATTATTGATTTAGTTTATTGATTGTGGCTACACCTACCAGTCTAGGATTATTGATTTAGTTTATTGATTGTGGCTACACCTACCAGCCTAGGATTATTGATTTAGTTTATTGATTGTGGCTACACCTACCAGCCTCTAGGATTATTGATTTAGTTTATTGATTGTGGCTACACCTACCAGCCTAGGATTATTGATTTAGTTTATTGATTGTGGCTACACCTACCAGCCTATAGGATTATTGATTTAGTTTATTGATTGTGGCTACACCTACCAGCCTAGGATTATTGATTTAGTTTATTGATTGTGGCTACACCTACCAGCCTATAGGATTATTGATTTAGTTTATTGATTGTGGCAACTGTATTTACACTGTGTTCAGTATGTAGCCATTTAACACGGATGACATCACAGTCTGCGACTCAAATGGCCCCCTATTCCCTGTATGGTACACTACTTTCCACCAGGGACCGTAGGGCTCTATAGGGAATAGGGGTCCATTTGAGTCGCACCCACAGTCAATCACACAATTCACTTTGATAACAGCGCAGATAATCAGAACCTCCCACGTCTTTCGCCGTCTGCCAATATGAAGATATTGGGAGAGTCTTGAACCGTTTTCTTGGATAAGAACCACACATTTTCCACATAATTCTCTCTTATAAAGTGCATTAAAATAAAAGCAAGGGCATCTTCATAAATTAAGATGATCTAATAATTTTAATAATGATTAAATACCTGATTAAATCAACGTTTTCCATTTTTATATTTGTTTTCTGTTTTCACATCATATTTATGTTAATTCATAACAGTTTCAGATGTTCAATTACATATTTTTTTTAATCACCTCAATGTTTCCCCTATGATAATCAAGGTGGCATTTTGACAATGTGGTTATGTACAGTGGTTCATGTCCTGATAATGTGGTTATGTACAGTGGTTCATGTCCTGATAATTTTAATCACAGTGGTTCATGTCCAAGTGGTTCATGTCCTGATAATGTGGTTATGTGGTTCATAGCCTGATAATGTGGTTAATCAAGCCTGATAATGTGGCATAGTTTTGATAATGTGGTTATGTACTGATAAGTGGTTCATGGTCCTGATAATGTGGTTATGTAGTTCATAGCCTGATAATGTGGTTACATAGTTCATAGCCTGATAATGTGGTTATGTAGTTCATACCTGATAATGTGGTTATGTAGTTCATAGCCTGATAATTTGGTTATGTAGTTCATAGCCTGATAATGTGGTTATGTAGTTCATAGCCTGATAATGTGGTTATGTAGTTCATAGCCTCATAAAAATGTATTGATTGAATGGAAGACTTTAATGAATCACCTTGGAAACCACGTAGTGAGCTGGTGGATGTGTTTGTCACGATCTCCTCTCGTTGTTGTTGGTTGCTGTTCCTTTACCTCAGGGACAATCTAAGACTAATTTAGCTCAATAGATTTCCTGTAGACATTTTCTGAAAACCCTTCATTATTAAGATTGAATTAAGATGCTGCATTAAGAATGTTGAAGTTAGAATAGATATTCATAATACCATTTCTATAAATGTAATGCATCGATTTAATAATTTGTTGTATGGTAAATCAGTGGTGATAATATTGCCTACGTTTACACTGAGTGGACAAAACATTAGGAACACCTGCTCTTTCCATGACATAGACTGACCAGGTAAAAGCTATGATCCCTTTTTGACGACACTTGTTAAATCCACTTCAGTCAAATTAAGATTTAAGTGCCTTTGAACGAGGTATGTGCCAGGCGCACCGGTTTGAGTGTGTCGAGAACTGCAACGTTTTTTCATGCTGAACAGTTTCCCTGTTTGTATCAAGAACGGTCCACCACCCAAAGGACATCCAGCCAACTTGACACAACTGTAGGAAGCATTGGAGTCGACATGGGGCCAGCGTCCCTGTGGAAGGCTTTCAACACCTTGTAGAGACCCTGTGGAAGGCTTTCAACACCTTGTAGAGTCCCTGTGGAACGTTTTCAACACCTTGTAGAGACCCTGTGGAAGGCTTTCAACACCTTGTAGAGACCCTGTGGAAGGCTTTCAACACCTTGTAGAGTCCCTGTGGAAGGCTTTCAACACCTTGTAGAGACCCTGTGGAAGGCTTTCAACACCTTGTAGAGACCCTGTGGAAGGCTTTCAACACCTTGTAGAGACCCTGTGGAAGGCTTTCAACACCTTGTAGAGTCCCTGTGGAAGGCTTTCAACACCTTGTAGAGACCCTGTGGAAGGCTTTCAACACCTTGTAGAGACCCTGTGGAAGGCTTTCAACACCTTGTAGAGTCCCTGTGGAAGGCTTTCAACACCTTGTAGAGGCCCTGTGGAAGGCTTTCAACACCTTGTAGAGACCCTGTGGAAGGCTTTCAACACCTTGTAGAGACCCTGTGGAAGGCTTTCAACACCTTGTAGAGACCCTGTGGAAGGCTTTCAACACCTTGTAGAGTTCCTGTGGAAGGCTTTCAACACCTTGTAGAGACCCTGTGGAAGGCTTTCAACACCTTGTAGAGACCCTGTGGAAGGCTTTCAACACCTTGTAGAGTCCCTGTGGAAGGCTTTCAACACCTTGTAGAGGCCCTGTGGAAGGCTTTCAACACCTTGTAGAGACCCTGTGGAAGGCTTTCAACACCTTGTATAGACCCTGTGGAAGGCTTTCAACACCTTGTAGAGACCCTGTGGAATGCTTTCAACACCTTGTAGAGACCCTGTGGAAGGCTTTCAACACCTTGTAGAGACCCTGTGGAAGGCTTTCAACACCTTGTAGAGTCCCTGTGGAAGGCTTTCAACACCTTGTAGAGACCCTGTGGAAGGCTTTTAACACCTTGTAGAGTCCCTGTGGAAGGCTTTCAACACCTTGTAGAGACCCTGTGGAAGGCTTTCAACACCTTGTAGAGACCCTGTGGAAGGCTTTCAACACCTTGTAGAGACCCTGTGGAAGGCTTTCAACACCTTGTAGAGACCCTGTGGAAGGCTTTCAACACCTTGTAGAGTCCCTGTGGAAGGCTTTCAACACCTTGTAGAGACCCTGTGGAAGGCTTTCAACACCTTGTAGAGACCCTGTGGAAGGCTTTTAACACCTTGTAGAGTCCCTGTGGAAGGCTTTCAACACCTTGTAGAGACCCTGTGGAAGGCTTTCAACACCTTGTAGAGTCCCTGTGGAAGGCTTTCAACACCTTGTAGAGACCCTGTGGAAGGCTTTCAACACCTTGTAGAGACCCTGTGGAAGGCTTTCAACACCTTGTAGAGACCCTGTGGAAGGCTTTCAACACCTTGTAGAGACCCTGTGGAAGGCTTTTAACACCTTGTAGAGTCCCTGTGGAAGGCTTTCAACACCTTGTAGAGTCCCTGTGGAAGGCTTTCAACACCTTGTAGAGACCCTGTGGAAGGCTTTCAACACCTTGTAGAGTCCCTGTGGAAGGCTTTCAACACCTTGTAGAGACCCTGTGGAAGGCTTTCAACACCTTGTAGAGTCTATGCACTGACGAATTGAGGCTGTTCTGAGGACAAAAGGGGGTGAAACTAAATAGTAAGCAGATGTTCCTCATGTTTGGTACGTATACTCAGCGTATATCAGGAGGCTTTTAAGCTCAGTAGTCAGTAATTTTAATTATATGAACAGTTTCCCCCGTGTCCTAGACCTCATGTACCCCTGGGTTCATACCCCTCTAGTCCTGGACCTCATGTAACCCTGGGTTCACCATACCCCTCTAGTCCTGGACCTCATGTACCCCTGGGTTCATACCCCTCTAGTCCTAGACCTCATGTACCCCTGGGTTCATACCCCTCTAGTCCCGGACCTCATGTACCCCTGGGTTCATACCCCTCTAGTCCTGGACCTCATGTACCCCTGGGTTCATACCCCTCTAGTCCTGGACCTCATGTACCCCTGGGTTCATACCCCTCTAGTCCTGGACCTCATGTACTCCTGGGTTCATACCCCTCTAGTCCTGGACCTCATGTACCCCTGGGTTCATACCCCTCTAGTCCTGGACCTCATGTACCCCTGGGTTCATACCCCTCTAGTCCTGGACCTCATGTACCCCTGGGTTCATACCCCTCTAGTCCTGGACCTCATGTACTCCTGGGTTCATACCCCTCTAGTCCTGGACCTCATGTACTCCTGGGTTCACCATACCCCTCTAGTCCTAGACCTCATGTACCCCTGGGTTCACCATACCCCTCTAGTCCTGGACCTCATGTACCCCTGGGTTCACACCCCTCTAGTCCTAGACCTCATGTACCCCTGGGTTCATACCCCTCTAGTCCTGGACCTCATGTACCCCTGGGTTCATACCCCTCTAGTCCTGGACCTCATGTACCCCTGGGTTCACCATACCCCTCTAGTCCTGGACCTCATGTACCCCTGGGTTCATACCCCTCTAGTCCTGGACCTCATGTACCCCTGGTACAATACAACCAATCGGTCTAAAAACACAGTCACATCCACAATTCATGCTTGAAGGGTAATGTTTCATCAACAAGCATTTGTCATTTTTATTTCAAAATTGAACAATGTTTTCTTGTATTTATTTACTGCTATAAAGTAACAAGAACGTACACAGAACCCCAACAAAAATACAAAAACACTGAAAAAGTTGGATGCATCAGTCCTTCTGGGAGATAAGTAGGTAGAGGAATGAAGAGAGGATTCCTGTGATGGGGGGTCTGTTCTAGGGGTGAACAGGCTGGGGGAAGGGCCCTGTCCAGAAGAACATCCTGGCACCTACACCCTAGACCCTTGTCTGAGAGGATCTAACTGGTGGAAGCAATATGGCCAAAACTCTACCTAGACTATCAGAGGGCAAGGTACTATCATCATACTGCATAAACCTATCAAATGTTCTCTGATCTCTACAAGTGTCTAGAGGTTAGGGGGTTGTTCTGGACAGGGCCATGGAGGAGACCAGAGGGAGGAGGCCTGTCTAAGTGATGCTAAACCAAGGGGGAGGAGGCCCGTCTAGGTGAGGATATCGTGGGCCTGCTGTTCCACCAACACAGCCATGTTTTTCACATCCCCACACCAGAGGTCCAACCGGTCCTTCATGCCCTTGATCTGAAAAAGGACAAGGAAGAGAGTCAGGGTCAAAGGTTAACATTCAAAAAGCTTTTCCATATGTCGAGCATGATTTCTATAGCTCAAAGCCACTTTAACTACAACTAGGATTGGTCTCAATGTCTTGTGTTACAGAGGACATTATAGTCCCTGTTTCTGGTCCAAACCAGGAGTCATGTCCAGCCTCTGAGAACCGGTGCTTCTCATTGATTGATTATTATTCCTTGGCCCGTGAATATGAATATGTTAAAGAGTGGTATGCATTTACCTGCTGCAGGTCCAGTACTCGGGGCTGCACCCAGGTCATCTGAACCTTCTGGTCCACCTCGTCAATGTTTCCTTTGATCAGACCCACAGACAGAGCTTTCATCACTAGCAGCTCCACCTGCAGGGGACAACCAAGAATCACAATCAGACCCAGTCAGGAGGTTCAAACCGTTTACAATCAACTCTCCAGATAAACCCCAGATAAACCCCAACCCTGGTCCCCAGATAAACCCCAACCCTGGTCCCCAGATAAACCCCAACCCTGGTCCCCAGATAAACCCCAACCCTGGTCCCCAGATAAACCCCAACCCTGGTCCCCAGATAAACCCCAACCCTGGTCCCCAGATAAACCCCAACCCTGGTCCCCAGATAAACCCCAACCCTGGTCCCCAGATAAACCCCAACCCTGGTCCCCAGATAAACCCCAACCCTGGTCCCCAGATAAACCCCAACCCTGGTCCCCAGATAAACCCCAACCCTGGTCCCCAGATAAACCCCAGTTGTCACCGACCCTGGTCCCCAGATAAACCTCAGTTGTCACCAACCCTGGTGCCCAGATAAACCTCAGTTGTCACCAACCCTGGTGCCCAGATAAACCTCAGTTGTCACCAACCCTGGTCTCCAGATAAACCCCAGTTGTCACTAACTCTGGAGGTGGAGCCACAGGATGTGCAGGCCTATAGTTCCAGACAGTAAAGCACCGACTCAACTAAATGTTATGTTATTTAGTTGTTATTGTGCTGGGCAAATCACCTGTGGACCAGGTGACCACGGATACAGACCTATGTTCATAAGAAGCCTCCAGATATTAATGATTTGTTATAAGTGACATACGATTGGTGGATTGACGACCAACTGACCTCGTTCACGGGGATCTTGGCACTCTGTCCAATCTCATGGAAGGTCAGCTGTCTGTTGTTGGCGGGACGAGTGAACGTCATCTAGACGGAGGAGAGAAGAAGAGGTAGACCTGTTAGGGCTGTTTGGGAACATCACTTAAATTTATCCTCGTCATTAAGCAGGCGCTGTGACCCAGAGAGACTGACCAATCAGTGCATCCAACAGTAAGCTGGTAAAAATCAGGTGTTGGAACCTAATTTATTTTCATTCTGAACCATAAAAAAAAAAAAAATTGGCTCAGCAAAAAAGAAAAGTCCCCTTTTTCAGGATGTAATAAATGCATCACTAGCCACTTTAAACAACGCCACTTCATATAATGTTTACATACCCTACATTACTCATCTCATATGTATATACTGTACTCTATACCATCTACTGCATCTTGTTTACATACCCTACATTACTCATCTCATATGTATATACTGTACTCTATACCATCTACTGCATCTTGTTTACATACCCTACATTACTCATCTCATATGTATATACTGTACTCTATACCATCTACTGCATCTTGCCTATGCCGTTGGGCCATCTCTCATTCATATATTTTTATGTGCAAATTCTTAATCATTCCTTTACACTTGTGTGTAAAGGTAGTTGTTGTGAATGGTCAGAATGAGAAGCACAAGCATTTCGCTACACTCGCATTCACATCTGCTAACCATGTGTATGTGACAAATAAAATTTGATAACTATAGTATCATTAACTAGCATTCTTCTGTTTTCATGCCTGTAACATCAGTAGGCTCCAGTAGCCTATGCTTCAGAGGGGGGAGGGGCTCCAGTAGCCTATGCTTCAGAGGGGGGAGGGGCTCCAGTAGCCTATGCTTCAGAGGGGGAGGGGCTCCAGTAGCCTATGCTTCAGAGGGGGAGGGGCTCCAGTAGCCTATGCTTCAGAGGGGGAGGGGCTCCAGTAGCCTATGCTTCAGAGGGGGAGGGGCTCCAGTAGCCTATGCTTCAGAGGGGGAGGGGCTCCAGTAGCCTATGCTTCAGAGGGGAGGGGCTCCAGTAGCCTATGCTTCAGAGGGGGGAGTGGCTACAGTAGCCTATGCTTCAGAGGGGGGAGGGGCTACAGTAGCCCACTCACTCACACACTGGCAAAGATCTGACAGGCAGACACTGGAAGAAGTTTCTGAGTGACAAAGTGAGGGCTTCAGAAGGAGGGGGAGGGGCAGGTAGACACTGGAAGAAGTTTGAGTGACAGAGGGAGAGCTTTGCATAGCCACTTTGTTTTTTTGTGGGACAAGAAAAAAATACCCGAAATGTAAAGTTATTAATCGGTTCCCATGCTTTCAAAATAACTGTTCTGTTCCGGAACTGTATAGATCACTTTCGTTCCCAGTTCAGATTCTGTTCCTCTAAAAACATGCCATTTTTCAGTTCCTACCCTTGGGTAAAACAAACACATTCATTATGAAAAGTAAAAACCTGTATCCAAACGTCAGTTCTCCTGCACTATAAAACATTCAATTAGAGAGAGCATTAGTTCTGCCGTGTGGGGGGGGGGAAAAGAGAGAGAGAAAGGAGAACCCACCTCCATCACACACAGCAGCTGAATCTTCTGCATCAGTTTGGCTTCATTGGCTGCCAGGTCAGGCTGCAACACAGACACACGTTGAGATGAGTTGTGTTTGTTGGTTAAATGACAGGTGATTTCTAATCTTCTGCGATTATTGTAACATTATTAACTTGCATTATCATTTAAACAAAAATGGGCCTCCAATCATAGCACATCAACAAACCCATGTCCATGTGTATAAACAATAACACATTCTGGATCGAGACAACGGGAGCTACAATAGTTTTCGCTCTCTATTTCTTGCAGTGATAGTTTCCATAGAGTACATTCAACCGGCTGTTGTAGGCCGTACTATAGCCAGTTGTGCTGGTTACCTGCGCTCCCCAGGCAGACTTGTAGGCCTGGAACTTCTCCACGTTGCCTCCGTTGAAGGAGTACAATGTGTCTATCAGCCACTGTTTGTCTGTGTTCCTTAGGGACTCCAGTACCGGGTGCATCAGCTAAAAACACAAGCAGAGACAGGCTGTCAAACCGAGGCTGTCAAACCGAGGCTGTCAAAGCCATCTGGTGCTTTGAAGGTAAAACTTGAGCCCAAACTTTGGTGGCTGTAGCTCAGCCAAAACTAGCTTTAAAATGGCTGCTTGATGCTTATTATCAGCCAGACTAATATCTCACCAAATGGGAGGATACCTCAAAAACACAACTATCACAAGGGTGGTGATGGGTAATTACCAGCTCTCCGAAGTTGTAAACTCCTTCTCCTAAGAGTCCAGCCAGACCCAGTGTGAAAGCCCTCTCCTGCTTCTCTGTCTCTGATGGATATAAAGACATCAGTTATGACAGCTAGTGAGTACTAGCACACCAACTAATAACGCCTTCAAACAATTGTAAAAAAAAAAAGAAAAAGAATTCTAATGATGCTTTTGTGATTTTACCAACATTAAATTCTGCTGTATGATTTCAGTGCAACATACTGCCTCTGTACATTGTAAACAGATGTTACCTGGCAGGTCTTTGATGTCGACACAGCCGAGGTAGCGCAGCGCGTCCTTGTAGTAAGAGGCGTGGTTCCCCACGATGCGGTAGTATTTGCTGGACAGGTCGTAGAATCGCCCGTGGACTGACGTCACACCCGGCAAGTTATTCAGCGTCTCCTCCACCTCCTCAATTAATATCTGTAGGACGGAAGGCAGGGTAGCCTAGTGGTTAGAGCGGTGGACTAGTAACCGGAAGGTTACAAGTTCAAGCCCCCCGAGCTGACAAGGTACAAATCTGTCGTTCTGCCCCTGCACAGGCAGTTAACCCACTGTTCCTAGGCCGTCATTGAAAATAATAATTTGTTCTTAACTGACTTGCCTGGTTAAATAAAGGTAAAATAAAATCAAAATATACACTGAATTGAAATGTACATACATGTACACCCGGCTTCAGTAAGCTATTGTATGTTTTTGATTGTTTTGATTCCTGCCATCTTGGGACAGGTCTCCATTGAGATGTTTGTTTTCCAGGTTTTTACCTACAAGTAAGTTACTGTATAGCCAGACAGTGTGTTACCTTTGTGGCTGGAAGGTCATTTATCTCCAGTTTAAGGGCTCCAATAGATGTCTTGCACAGAATGACCGACTCGTCGTTGCTCTTCACCTTCTCCTTCGTCTTCTCAAGGAAAGTGATAGCATCTTTAGGATCTGAAAAGGAGAACATGGTTGAGCTGGTTGAAATACCATGAGTGCTGATACATGCTGTATCTGAGTGGATTCATGTTCAATTACTTAGCATCAGCGAAGAAGGTGATAGGACTACAGACTGCATGTCACGACTGTGTTCTTACCTGTCATCTGTCTGGCAACATACAGGATGATCTCCACCAGAGACAGGGGGTTGATTCTAGAAACGACAGAGAGACAGAGAAAGAAAAGGTTACAACTGAACACTCAGAGATTAGACTACTAAACAGTGTTGTAATTCTAGCTACTCTTCCAATTGTCAGAGAAGCAGTTATTACTGTAGGTTGGTGTTGGTCCTACCTGTGGTCAAAGTCACTGAGGAAGTTATCATACAGTTGTATGAGGCCATCTCCTGTGGCAAAGCAAGGGTCTTTTACAAAGTCTGTGAGCTTCAGGGTCAACTGATGCCACAACCTGTCAATGGAAAGACGAGGTATGGTTAGGTACTAGAATTACATGATGAATAAGAAACAAACCTGCACTGAATGGGATTAGTGGCAAGCTGGTCAGATTTATTTGTACCTTTATTTAACTAGGCAAGTCAGTTAAGAACAAATTCTTATTTTCAATGACAGCCTAGAAACAGTGGGTTAACTGCCTGTTCAGGGGCAGAATGACAGATGTACCTTGTCATTTTGGGGATTCGATCTTGCAACTTTTCTGTTAATTTACTAGTCCAACTCTCTGACCACTAGTCTACCTGCCGCCTGATGAAGGGAAGACGGGGAGACTATGAATACCTATGGCCTTGCAAGATTGCAAAAGTCCCTAAATGCAACAAAAAAAACTAACCTTAACTAACTACCTAATTAGCTAGCCTCCCTGTCTACTGAAGCATTTTTAGCAAACGTTAACCGCATAGCATCAAAGGAAGATTGTGGACATGACGACTAATCATAACAATACATTTTCGGTAACGTTAGTCACATGTTACGAATAAAACATATTTCATGTTTTATTCCACTGTACACAATTCACAGTTGGTGTGTTGTTTGTGTGTCATTCACTGATGGTTGGTGTTCAGCTAGCTACTGTAGCATTAGTAAGCTAACTCCATGACTCAGCGGCATGAATGACAGACATATAAAACAACTAGCTATAACGTAGACAAAGACGCTTTCCTTACTTTTTGTTGTAAAACTCCTCTAGTGTGTGCCATTCCGATGCCATCTCCGGGGTCGAACTGATGCTCTGTTGCGTTTTGAGGTACCCGGTAACATCTTTCATTGTGTCGCGGTAGGTTTAGATTTAGATACCGAATGAGAAACGCGTTGACAAACTTGTATCTTATAAATGCTAGCGAGCGAGCTAACAGAACAGCTAGCACCACAAGCAGAGAGCAGACGCAAAGGCTCATGGGAGCTGAGCGTGACGTAGGCACGTCTACCGTAATGTTCCTAACAAATACGCGTTGACGTGTTTTTTAATTACCCCATATATATATATATATATACTTTAAATAGATGTAATCACGATAAGTAGTTTAATTAGTGAACCAAACTGATATTTACAATTGATAAAATAATGACAGTGAGCACTTATATTTAAATGGTTTATTCTAAACTCTATTATATATATATTTTTTTTACATATTTTACGGTATAATCAGCCTTCGTCACGAGTTCAAAGGTAATCAGAGCAACAACAGACTAATGCAGCGGCTCACATTTGGTTTTGAGCGAATGTTGTGCATTATGAAATGTAGCTAAACACCTTAGGAGAGTTATGCTATTGAAATGGTTCTTCTTGTGTAAAAACATGCGCTTCAACTGCCTGCTTCCAAAATGAAGATGCGGCTCTAGAGAAAGCTACAAATATACTGTGTATTTCTTGCAGCTAGCTATGACTTATTTCATGTCCTCGCCACTGGTCTACAAGGGCAGGTTATATCTGTATCATACTATTACATCAAGTACAGCTAGATTCATCAAACTCAAACGTAAGCAAGAGCCTAAATATCGATTTGAAACTAATTGTCATTTGAAAGGTGCTTTTGAGATTGATGTGAGCATTACATAAACCTACAGGTAATATGATCGATGAGGATAGTAGCTAGTTACTCAGTAACTTCACCACATGCATTACCTTCTCAGATCAACAGCAAAGAACAGTATTCCTCGCTTCAAGGCAAAGGGATGTTCACGGTCTACGTCCAAGCCAAGACAGGACAGTCTGGTGGCCTGGGTTTCGAGGACTGTTCTGTAGAGGAGGAGTGGAGGACTCCAAGCAGCAGACGCTAGAGGACCTCACTAAGAACATCAGAGGCGGACAGTACAAGAGGATCATAGTGATGGCAGGGGCTGGGATCAGCACACCTAGTGGGATCCCAGACTTCAGGTGACAAGCGGTATATTTTAAATGCTTGAGGTGCACTTGACCGGCGGGCAGGTTGCGGTTTTGCACTTTTGGTATGATTCCATTGGTTGAAGTTCCATCAAATGCAACCTCAAGTATTTGGAAAGTGTTTGAGATGTTCAGTCAACCCATGTCAGGAATACAATGAATGCACAGACTTGGCAGGAAACCTTTTTTCTCCCTACTTTCCTTGGACAGGTCCCCTGGCAATGGTCTCTATGACCACGTCCAGCAGTATAATCTTCCTTACGCAGAAGCCATCTTCGAGATCAACTACTTCCATCACAACCCCAACCCTTTCTTTGCCCTGGCCAAAGAGCTGTACCCAGGCAACTACCAACCCAACCTCACACACTTTTTCATACGTCTCCTTCATGACAAGGGCCAGCTCCTCAGAATGTACACGCAGAATATCGACGGCCTGGAGAGACGTAAGTGGATACACTAGTATGACCATGTTGAAAAACAGTTCAGATAATACACACAGGAGCCTGTCATCTCTCTCTCTCTCTCACACACACGCTGTGTGGCTGCTGCCAACATACTGAATCAATTCCAGACACTTTAATAATGGAAACATTGATGTAATAAATGTATCACTAGCCACTTTAAACAATGACACTTTATATAATGTTTACATACCCTACATTACTCATCTCATATGTATATACTGTACTCTATACCATCTACTGCATCTTGTTTATATACCCTACATTACTCATCTCATATGTATATACTGTACTCTATTACCATCTACTGCATCTTGTTTACATACCCTACATTACTCATCTCATATGTATATACTGTACTCTATTACCATCTACTGCATCTTGTTTACATACCCTACATTACTCATCTCATATGTATATACTGTACTCTATACCATCTACTGCATCTTGTTTATATACCCTACATTACTCATCTCATATGTATATACTGTACTCTATACCATCTACTGCATCTTGTTTACATACCCTACATTACTCATCTCATATGTATATACTGTACTCTATATCATCTACTGCATCTTGTTTACATACCCTACATTACTCATCTCATATGTATATACTGCACTCGATACCATCTACTGCATCTTGCCGTTCTGTACCATCACTCATTCATGTATTTTTTAATGTACATATTCTTATTCATTCCTTTACACTTGTGTCTATAAGGTAGTTGTTGTGGAATTGTTAGGTTTGATCACTCATTGGATATTACTGCATTGTCGGAACTAGAAGCACAAGCATTTCGCTACACTCGCATTAACATCTGCTAACCATGTGTATGTGACAAATAAAATTTGATTTGATTTGTTTCACTGTCTCTCTCCCTCTCTGTCTATCTCGCTGTGTTTCACTGTCTTTCTCCCTCTCTGTCTATCTCGCTGTGTTTCACTGTCTCTCTCCCTCTCTGTCTATCTCGCTGTGTTTCACTGTGTGTGTGTGACTCTAGTGGCAGGAATCCCCCCTGAGAAACTGGTGGAGGCACACGGCTCGTTTGCTACTGCTACCTGTACTGTGTGTCTCAGAGTCTACAAGGGGGAGGAGCTACGTGTGAGTCGGTTAACTATCACTCCATTCTCAGAGCATTTCCCTGTTACAACTGATTCATATTATTGAGAGACTTGTTGGCTTGTTGTTAAAATATATATCTAGTTTTGATTTCCTGTATTTCTCCTGTGTGTTTGTCTACTTCTTAGCCTGATATTATGAAGGGGACAGTCCCTAAATGTCCCACTTGTAAGGGTGTGGTGAAGCCTGACATTGTCTTCTTTGGGGAGGAACTACCTCCTCACTACTTCAGCTACCTGAAGGACTTTCCCCTGGCAGACCTCCTCATTATCATGGGTACCTCTCTGGAGGTGAGGAACGCTGCTATTAATGTGTTACTAAGATGTTATACACATGTTATGTGGCTGTTAGTAAGCTGTTATTCACAGTTATAAACATGTTATAAACCAGTTAACACGCTATTCTCCTGTTATTCACCTGTCAATCAGGCAGGACAGGGTTTCACTCAGTAGTCCAGGGTTCCTATAAAAGATATCTCCGGTGTGTGTGTGTGTGTTTGTATATATATATATATATATTTTATTTATTTACTGGAGACTTAAAACATGTTGTTCCATGTCAATACACTAGGTGGAGCCCTTTGCCAGTCTGGCCGGAGCTGTGAGGGACTCTGTCCCTCGTCTACTTATCAACAGAGACCTGGTGGGGCCCTTCGCTTGGGGGACCCCGCGACACAATGATGTGGCCCAGCTAGGGGATGTGGTCGGTGGTGTGCAGATGCTGGCTGATGTCCTGGGCTGGAACCACCAGCTGGAGGCTCTCATGGCTGCCAATGCTAAGAAGGTTGGTTCATGGGAAATCATCTGATTTACACACGTGTTATGTACGCATTTAACACACATAAACGCAACTAAACCCTGGGCTCTTTGCATTCACTGATTTGCAGAGCATTCAGAGACTTCATATATATATCAGGGATTCTTCAAAGTCTGGACAATCCTTGTTCGGCAGGAAAAATGTATAACAAAAATGACAAATTGTTCCGTTATTTGACTTTAAATAATATTTCTCTCAAAACTTTGATTCCTAAAAAATGTGTCTGGAGATTTGGTCGACTCAGTCAGATTTGTCTGAAATCCTAAATGAATCAGGAATGAGCAGGGACAGCTCTACTACCATCAGGACCCCCTTATTCATGTCCTCATTACATGGAGTGCAACAAGGCCACTCATGGTCTGGAAAGTTCTCAAATGTTGATAGAATTAAACAAATAATATTCAAATCACTATTGGCCACAACCATAAACTGTCAACTCCATCTCCCTGATAGGATGGGAATTTTGGTTAAAATATGTTTATTTTAAATGAGATTTTTATAGGCATGAAGCAACCGAGGAAAAACTCGATTGCTACTTTGTATACAACTTGAATGAATAAACATTTAAATGTTTGTCTACTCCGTAAAACAAACTCCTCAGATTTTCATGTAACGTAAATTCTGTAAAAAACCTGATAGATTGATGCTTTTATTGGCAAATTTTCAAAATGAATTATTTTCTATATTTTACTAAAACTTTGTGTTGAACTTCTATTTTTCAGAGGTAAAAAAAAATGTCTGTTTTGAGTGTTTGTTGTCCACTTCATCAGTGACCTGTCAACTCCGTCACAGATGGCTAAACCCCCCTTAAGATACGTCTTTCTGAAACATACACTTCAACTATTGAAGTACTTCCTGTCCTAGACCTAAGGGATAATGTTTTGGACATTTGGTTTTATGTTCTGAATATTGAACAACATACCAACATGCTATTGAAATTAACCTGGAGCATTTTATATAGCGCTATAAAACAAAACAAAAAGAAGTTTGGAGATTTGAATTTAATGTAAGAGACAATCTATGTAAAATAATGAACGACGTGGTAGGTGTGTTCACGGAGTGGAACTGACCTTCCACAGAGTTACATTATTTTCTAAAGAATATATAGAATCTTTAGTTGATTATCCCTTTTATACCAAAGCTATAATTTTAACATATTTGCTGTTAGGAATGTGTTAATTTTCCGGTAGAAATGTGTTCAACGTCCACTGAAGTAGCTAGCGAGTTTACAGCTTCAGGAGTTGCCATGGTAACCGAACAGACTTGCTAGTTTAGCTCACCAGACCCAAACCACCAGTCCTAGTTCGCCTTTATGAACATCGAATTCAACAATGGCAATGATGTTTTCAATTGGACGTTTTGCTTTCAAAAGCAGCTCAAACATAGAACATGTAAGAATGAACTATAGCCAATGAATTCTATCATGCAAATATACCATGCGTGGGTTATAGGGAAATACTGCACACTCTAGAATGCCCTTTAAGCCAATCAGAAACAAGTATTCAACAATGCCCATGGTATAATTAAGCAATAAGGGTGTGGTATATGGCCAATATACCACGGCTAAGGGCCGTTCTTAGGCACGACACAACGCGGAGCCAGCTAATCAGCATTCAGGGCTCGAAACTGGGTGGTTTGAGCCCCGAATTCGTATTGGCTGAAAGCCATCATGGTATATCAGACCATATACCATAGATATGACAAAACATTTAGTTTTACAGCTCTTATTACGTTGGTAACCAATTTATAATAGCAATAAGGCTCTTATGGGGTTTGTGATATATGGCCAATATACTTCGGGCTAAGGGCTGTGTCCAGGCACTCTGCGATGCGTCGTGCCTAAGAACAGCTCTTGAATAATCGAATGTTAGAATTAAACAATCAAGGCATTTAAACACTTGTTGAACAATAAACGTAGAAATGTAATGCCTTTTAAGGTGTCTGACGGTGTTCACTATTCATTTGTAATATTAATAAAAATATTTGTTAAAAAAAACAACCATTTATTTCCTCATCTTTCAAGAATCCCTGATGTATTATAGTGTATGCCATTGAGCAGCTGTTTTTATCCAAAGTGACTTAGTTCCGTACATCCATTTGACATGCGTGTGGTCCTGGGAATCGAGCAGCACTATCCCGGAGCTGCACTGAGCTACAAAGGACCACTTCAAAATATAAATTCAACCTCCACTATGTGGATCTTCTGTCTGTGTTTTTAATCTGCAGGCTACAGAGGAGGAGGAATGAGACGGGTCAGTGTCTTTACGATACTATTCAGAATGCCTCACCACCTCAGCCCACCCCAGTCCACCTGCATCACCACTGCAGTCCACCTCAGTCCACCTGCCTCACCACTGCAGTCCACCTCAGCCCACCTGCATCACCACTGCAGTCCACCTCAGCCCACCTGCCTCACCACTGCAGTCCACCTCAGTCCACCTGCATCATCACTGCAGTCCACCTCAGCCCACCTGCATCACCACTGCAGTCCACCTCAGTCCACCTGCCTCACCGCTGCAGTCCACCTCAGTCCACCTGCCTCATGGCTCAGGACTACAGCAGACTGTCTACTCAGCAGAGAATCTATCATTGAATGAACTCTCTTCAACAGACTTTGATCCACACAACGGTCAATCAGCACAACAGAGGCAACACTGGAGGAGGACATTTAGGACAAATTGGTAATGTATTGTGTTGGTTTAATAGATTATAGTTATTAGTTTTCTGTGAAATGCGTAAATATCTTGAGATATTATTTTATGCTTTTTAAATTCTGTCTCATGTACAGTTTTTGCAGTAAATAATTAGCATAAAGACCCGTACAGGGCTGGTGTTGTTGTCAATGTCATCGACCAGACCTGTTGACCATGATGTTGCTAATGATCTTGGCACTTTTGAAACCAAATCAGCTCATCTGTTTTGTCAGTCACAAGAGATTACGCTGCTAATAAAACTGAGCAACAATTGGAACTCTTAGCATGAAGTGTGTGTGTATATATACGTGTATATATATGTATGTATATGTATATATGTATGTATATGTATGTATGTATAGATATATATATGTATATCTGTGTGTATATATAAATATGTATATGTGTGTATGTATGTGTCTATGTGACCACCAGATGGAGCTAAAGTACAGTATTGTGAACTCCGTTCAGCCCTCTTGAACTTAAATAGGTCATTGATTCATTAAATGGAATTCAATCAATGCAGTTCTACTTTGTTTAAGGTCAAATCCATTGACCGGTGAACTTCCTAATGGACAATGCTGCTGAAAGCCACAGGATGAGGACAATGGTAGATCTTCCAGGGCTATGGGTACGACCCTCCCCCCTCTCCTCCCAACGTGCACACACACTAGATGATGGTAATACTATGCCCCCCCCCCTTCCCCCTCTCCTCCCAACGTGCACACACACTAGATGATGGTAATACTATGGCTCCCCCCTCCTCTCCTCCCAACGTGCACACACACACTAGATGATGGTAATACTATGGCTCCCCCCTCCTCTCCTCCCAACGTGTAATACTATGGCCCCCTCCTCTCCTCCCAACACACACACACTAGATGATGGTAATACTATGGCTCCCCCCCCCCTCCTCCCAACTACACACACACTAGATGATGGTAATAATATGGCTCCCCCTCCTCTCCTCCCAACGTGCACACACACACTAGATGATGGTAATAATATGGCTCCCCCCTCCTCTCCTCCCAACGTGCACACACACACTAGATGATGGTAATACTATGGCTCCCCCTCCTCTCCTCCCAACGTGCACACACACACTAGATGATGGTAATACTATGGCTCCCCCCTCCTCTCCTCCCAACGTGCACACACACACTAGATGATGGTAATACTATGGCTCCCCCTCCTCTCCTCCCAACGTGTACACACACACTAGATGATGGTAATAATATGGCTCCCCCTCCTCTCCTCCCAACGTGCACACACACACACACACTAGATGATGGTAATACTATGGCTCCCCCTCCTCTCCTCCCAACGTGCACACACACACTAGATGATGGGAATACTATGGCTCCCCCCTCCTCTCCTCCCAACGTGCACACACACACACACACACACACACACACACACACACACACACACACACACACACACACACACACACACACACACACACACACACACACACACACTAGATGATGGTAATACTATAGGACCCCCCTCCTCTCCTCCCAACGTGCACACACACACACTAGATGATGGTAATACTATAGGACCCCCCCTCCTCTCCTCCCAACGTGCATACACACACACACACACTAGATGATGGTAATAATATAGGACCCCCTCCTCTCCCCCAACGTGCACACACACACACACTAGATGATGGTAATACTATAGGACCCCCCCTCCTCCTCTCCTCCCAACGTGCACACACACACACTAGATGATGGTAATACTATAGGACCCCTCTCCTCCCAACGTGCACACACACACACACGCACGCACGCACGCACGCACGCACGCACGCACGCACGCACGCACGCACGCACGCACGCACGCACGCACGCACGCACGCACGCACGCACGCACGCACACACACACACACACACACACACACACACACACACACACACACACACACACACACACACACACACACACACACACACACACTAGATGATAGTAATACTATAGGACCCTTTGAAATGACCTTCCTCCCTGCTCCACAGCCTTGACTACCTGTCACATCTCATCCTAATGTTAAATAACACCATTCATAATTTAACTTGTTTCTATACTGTCCTGACAGGTTTGCATCAAAGAGATGCACATTGGGTACAGAACATAATATAGCAGATTCTCTCAATAGTAGTAGGTGACTGGAACGTCTGTTCTTCTCCTTTCAGTGGTTAGACCAACAGCTCTCAGCTGTTGAAACTGTTTTCACATTGTGTAAGCCAATTCTCTATATTGCTGTGTTTATTCAATGGCAATGAGAAACGTAACTAGCTGATAAATAACTCTAGATAGAAGGTTAGTCACACCACAGTGCATTCATTTCACTGACAGAAGTTGACATTTGGGCAGTCTTGAAATGCAATGGTTCATTGGATCAGTCTAAAACTTTGCACATACACTGCTGCCATCTAGTGACCAAAATCTGAATTGCACCTGGGCTGGAATAATAACATTATGGCCTTTCTCTTGCATTTAAAAAATGATACAAAATAACGTTTTTTTCCCTTCTTTTTTATTATCAGATTTATATTCTACCTACATTCCTTTCACATTTCTACAAACCTCAAAATGTTTCCTTTCAAATGGTGCCAAGAATATGTATATCCTTGCTTCAGGGCCGGAGGTACTGGACGTTAGATTTGGGTATGTCATTTTAGAAGAACATTTAAAAAAGTGAGCGGCTCCTTAAGAGGATGTTATTAATATGAATCATTTATTATGTTGTCGTCCACAGCCAATAGAATGAGGTTTAATCTGTGTTGTAGTCCACAGCCAATAGAATGAGGTTTAATCTGTGTTGTAGTCCACAGCCAATAGAATGAGGTTAATCTGTGTTGTAATCCACAGCCAATAGAATGAGGTTAATCTGTGTTGTAATCCACAGCCAATAGAATGAGGTTTAATCTGTGTTGTAGTCCACAGCCAATAGAATGAGGTTAATCTGTGTTGTAGTCCACAGCCAATAGAATGAGGTTTAATCTGTGTTGTAATCCACAGCCAATAGAATGAGGTTTAATCTGTGTTGTAGTCCACAGCCAATAGAATGAGGTTTAATCTGTGTTGTAGTCCACAGCCATTAGAATGAGGTTAATCTGTGTTGTAGTCCACAGCCAATAGAATGAGGTTTAATCTGTGTTGTAATCCACAGCCAATAGAATGAGGTTTAATCTGTGTTGTAGTCCACAGCCAATAGAATGAGGTTAATCTGTGTTGTAGTCCACAGCCAATAGAATGAGGTTTAATCTGTGTTGTAGTCCACAGCCATTAGAATGAGGTTTAATCTGTGTTGTAGTCCACAGCCATTAGAATGAGGTTTAATCTGTGTTGTAGTCCACAGCCAATAGAATGAGGTTTAATCTGTGTTGTAGTCCACAGCCAATAGAATGAGGTTTAATCTGTGTTGTAGCCCACAGCCAATAGAATGAGGTTTAATCTGTGTTGTAGCCCACAGCCAATAGAATGAGGTTTAATCTGTGTTGTAGTCCACAGCCATTAGAATGAGGTTTAATCTGTGTTGTAGTCCACAGCCATTAGAATGAGGTTTAATCTGTGTTGTAGTCCACAGCCATTAGAATGAGGTTTAATCTGTGTTGTAGTCCACAGCCATTAGAATGAGGTTTAATCTGTGTTGTAGTCCACAGCCATTAGAATGAGGTTTAATCTGTGTTGTAGTCCACAGCCATTAGAATGAGGTTTAATCTGTGTTGTAGTCCACAGCCATTAGAATGAGGTTAATCTGTGTTGTAGTCCACAGCCATTAGAATGAGGTTAATCTGTGTTGTAATCCACAGCCATTAGAATGAGGTTTAATCTGTGTTGTAGCCCACAGCCATTAGAATGAGGTTTAATCTGTGTTGTAGTCCACAGCCATTAGAATGAGGTTTAATCTGTGTTGTAGTCCACAGCCATTAGAATGAGGTTTAATCTGTGTTGTAGTCCACAGCCATTAGAATGAGGTTTAATCTGTGTTGTAGTCCACAGCCATTAGAATGAGGTTAATCTGTGTTGTAGTCCACAGCCATTAGAATGAGGTTAATCTGTGTTGTAGTCCACAGCCATTAGAATGAGTTTAATCTGTGTTGTAGTCCACAGCCATTAGAATGAGGTTTAATCTGTGTTGTAGTCCACAGCCAATAGAATGAGGTTTAATCTGTGTTGTAGTCCACAGCCAATAGAATGAGGTTTAATCTGTGTTGTAGTCCACAGCCATTAGAATGAGGTTTAATCTGTGTTGTAGTCCACAGCCAATAGAATGAGGTTTAATCTGTGTTGTAGTCCACAGCCATTAGAATGAGGTTTAATCTGTGTTGTAGTCCACAGCCAATAGAATGAGTTTAATCTGTGTTGTAGTCCACAGCCATTAGAATGAGGTTTAATATGTGTTGTAGTCCACAGCCATTAGAATGAGGTTAATCTGTGTTGTAATCCACAGCCATTAGAATGAGGTTAATCTGTGTTGTAGTCCACATCCAATAGAATGAGGTTAATCTGTGTTGTAGTCCACAGCCATTAGAATGAGGTTTAATCTGTGTTGTAGTCCACAGCCATTAGAATGAGGTTTAATCTGTGTTGTAGTCCACAGCCATTAGAATGAGGTTTAATCTGTGTTGTAGTCCACAGCCATTAGAATGAGGTTAATCTGTGTTGTAGTCCACAGCCATTAGAATGAGGTTAATCTGTGTTGTAGTCCACAGCCATTAGAATGAGGTTTAATCTGTGTTGTAGTCCACAGCCATTAGAATGAGGTTTAATCTGTGTTGTAATCCACAGCCATTAGAATGAGGTTAATCTGTGTTGTAGTCCACAGCCATTAGAATGAGGTTTAATCTGTGTTGTAATCCACAGCCATTAGAATGAGGTTAATATGTGTTGTAGTCCACAGCCATTAGAATGAGGTTTAATCTGTGTTGTAGTCCACAGCCATTAGAATGAGGTTAATCTGTGTTGTAATCCACAGCCATTAGAATGAGGTTTAATCTGTGTTGTAGCCCACAGCCAATAGAATGAGGTTTAATCTGTGTTGTAGTCCACAGCCATTAGAATGAGGTTTAATCTGTGTTGTAGTCCACAGCCATTAGAATGAGGTTTAATCTGTGTTGTAGTCCACAGCCATTAGAATGAGGTTAATCTGTGTTGTAGTCCACAGCCATTAGAATGAGGTTTAATCTGTGTTGTAGTCCACAGCCATTAGAATGAGGTTTAATCTGTGTTGTAATCCACAGCCATTAGAATGAGGTTTAATCTGTGTTGTAGTTCACAGCCATTAGAATGAGGTTTAATCTGTGTTGTAGTCCACAGCCATTAGAATGAGGTTAATCTGTGTTGTAGTCCACAGCCATTAGAATGAGGTTAATCTGTGTTGTCGTCCACAGCCATTAGAATGAGGTTAATCTGTGTTGTAGTCCACGGCCATTAGAATGAGGTTTAATCTGTGTTGTAGTCCACAGCCATTAGAATGAGGTTTAATCTGTGTTGTAGTCCACAGCCATTAGAATGAGGTTTAATCTGTGTTGTAGTTCACAGCCATTAGAATGAGGTTTAATCTGTGTTGTAGTCTACGGCCATTAGAATGAGTTTAATCTGTGTTGTAGCCCACAGCCATTAGAATGAGGTTGATCTGTGTTGTAGTCCACAGCCATTAGTTTAATCTGTGTTGTAGTCCACAGCCATTAGTTTAATCTGTGTTGTAGCCCACAGCCATTAGAATGAGTTTAATCTGTGTTGTAGTTCATATGACATTAGAATGAGTTTAATCTGTGTTGTAGTTCATATGACATTAGAATGAGTTTAATCTGTGTTGTAGTTCATATGATATTAGAATGAGTTTAATCTGTGTTGTAGTCCACAGCCATTAGATTGATTTTAATCTATGTTGTAGCCCACAGCCATTACTTTATAGGCTGCTAACATCATTGATTGTCACACATAATGAAGGTACTGATGTTGCCCTGCTCACTGAAACCCACGCCAACAGAAGACCTCAATCTGTTCTAATCAATAGAGATTGTGTGTCCATTTTGTGAGTTATAATTGTATTTCTGCATTGGTAGGCCCACCATTATCTCCTGTAGGGTGGTGAAATGACACAGAGGCTGATAAGAGACATGGAGCTGAATATAGAACCACAGAATCACTAGGAGATGTGTAATAACTGACCCAGTGTAACGAGGATCATCCTGACCAGGTAAACTACTACCAATACAATAGAATGTAATAACTGACCCAGTAAACTACTACCAATATGATAGAATAATGTAATAACTGACCCAGTAAACTACTACCAATACAATAGAATAATGTAATAACTGACCCAGTAAACTACTACCAATACAATAGAATGTAATAACTGACCCAGTAAACTACTACCAATATGATAGAATAATGTAATAACTGACCCAGTAAACTACTACCAATACAATAGAATAATGTAATAACTGGCCCAGTAAACTACTACCAATACAATAGAATGTAATAACTGACCCAGTAAACTACTACCAATACAATAGAATAATGTTGTAACTGACCCAGTAAACTACTACCAATACAATAGAATAATGTAATAACTGACCCAGTAAACTGCTACCAATACAATAGAATCATGTAATAACTGACCCAGTAAACTACTACCAATAGAATAATGTAATAACTGACCCAGTAAACTACTACCAATACAATAGAATGTAATAACTGACCCAGTAAACTGCTACCAATATGATAGAATAATGTTGTAACTGACCCAGTAAACTACTACCAATACGATGTAATAACTGACCCAGTAAACTGCTACCAATACAATAGAATGTAATAACTGACCCAGTAACTACTACCAATACAATAGAATAATGGAATAACTGACCCAGTAAACTACGACCAATACAATAGAATGTAATAACTGACCCAGTAAACTACTACCAATACAATAGAATAATGTAATAACTGACCCAGTAAACTACTACCAATACAATAGAATAATATAATAACTGACCCAGTAAACTACTACCAATACAATAGAATAATGGAATAACTGACCCAGTAAACTACTACCAATACAATAGAATGTAATAACTGACCCAGTAAACTACTACCAATACAATAGAATGTAATAATTGGCCCAGTAAACTACTACCAATAGAATAATGTAATAACTGACCCAGTAAACTACTACCAATATGATAGAATAATGTAATAACTGACCCAGTAAACTACTACCAATACAATAGAATAATGTAATAACTGACCCAGTAAACTACTACCAATATGATAGAATAATGTAATAACTGACCCAGTAAACTACTACCAATAGAATAATGTAATAACTGACCCAGTAAACTACTACCAATACAATAGAATAATGTTGTAACTGACCCAGTAAACTACTACCAATACAATAGAATGTAATAACTGACCCAGTAAACTACTACCAATACAATAGAATGTAATAATTGGCCCAGTAAACTACTACCAATAGAATAATGTAATAACTGACCCAGTAAACTACTACCAATATGATAGAATAATGTAATAACTGACCCAGTAAACTACTACCAATACAATAGAATAATGTAATAACTGACCCAGTAAACTACTACCAATATGATAGAATAATGTAATAACTGACCCAGTAAACTACTACCAATAGAATAATGTAATAACTGACCCAGTAAACTACTACCAATACAATAGAATAATGTTGTAACTGACCCAGTAAACTACTACCAATACAATAGAATGTAATAACTGACCCAGTAAACTACTACCAATACAATAGAATGTAATAACTGACCCAGTAAACTACTACCAATACAATAGAATAATGTTGTAACTGACCCAGTAAACTACTACCAATACAATAGAATAATGTAATAACTGACCCAGTAAACTACTACCAATATGATAGAATGTAATAACTGACCCAGTAAACTACTACCAATACAATAGAATAATGTTGTAACTGACCCAGTAAACTACTACCAATACAATAGAATAATGTAATAACTGACCCAGTAAACTACTACCAATACAATAGAATGTAATAACTGACCCAGTAAACTACTACCAATACAATAGAATAATGGAATAACTGACCCAGTAAACTACTACCAATACAATAGAATAATGTAATAACTGACCCAGTAAACTACTACCAATACAATAGAATAATGTTGTAACTGACCCAGTAAACTACTACCAATACAATAGAATAATGTAATAACTGACCCAGTAAACTACTACCAATACAATAGAATGTAATAACTGACCCAGTAAACTACTACCAATACAATATAATAATGTAATAACTGACCCAGTAAACTACTACCAATACAATAGAATAATGTAATAACTGACCCAGTAAACTACTACCAATATGATAGAATAGTGTTGTAACTGACCCAGTAAACTACTACCAATACAATAGAATGTAATAATTGGCCCAGTAAACTACTACCAATACAATAGAATAATGTAATAACTGACCCAGTAAACTACTACCAATACAATAGAATAATGGAATAACTGACCCAGTAAACTACTACCAATACAATAGAATAATGTAATAACTGACCCAGTAAACTACTACCAATACAATAGAATAATGGAATAACTGACCCAGTAAACTACTACCAATACAATAGAATAATGTAATAACTGACCCAGTAAACTACTACCAATACAATAGAATGTAATAACTGACCCAGTAAACTACTACCAATACAATAGAATAATGTAATAACTGACCCAGTAAACTACTACCAATACAATAGAATGTAATAACTGACCCAGTAAACTACTACCAATACAATAGAATGTAATAACTGACCCAGTAAACTGCTACCAATATGATAGAATAATGTTGTAACTGACCCAGTAAACTACTACCAATACGATGTAATAACTGACCCAGTAAACTGCTACCAATATGATAGAATAATGTAATAACTGACCCAGTAAACTACTACCAATACAATAGAATAATGTTGTAACTGACCCAGTAAACTACTACCAATATGATAGAGTAGCATATACATATTGGTAGCATTGCCTTTAATTTTTTTCACTTGGGTCAAACATTTCGGGTAGCCTTCCACAAGCTTCCCACAATAAGTTGGGTGAATTTTCTCCCATTTCTCCTGACAGAGCTGGTGTAACAGAGTCCGGTTTGTAGGCCTCCTTGCTCACACACTCTTTTCAGTTCTGCCCACAAATGTTCTATGGAATTGAGGTCAGGGCTTTGTGATGGTCACTCCACTACCTTGACTTTGTTGTCCTTAAGCCATTTTGACACAACTTTGGAAGTATGCTTGGGGTCATTGTCCATTTGGAAGACCCATTTGCGACCAAGCTTTAACTTCCTGACTGATGTCTTGAGATGTTGCTTTAATATATCCACTTCATTTTCCTACCTCATGATGCCATCTATTTTGTGAAGTGCACCAGTCCCTCCTGCAGCAAAGCACCCCCACAACATGATGCTGCCACCCCCGTGCTTCACGGTTGGGATGGTGTTATTCGGCTTGCAAGCCTCCCCCTTTTTCTTCCAAGCATAACGATGGTTATTATGGCCAAACAGTTCTATTTTGGTTTCGTCAGACCAGAGGACATTTCTACAAAATGTGAGATATTTGTCCCCATGTGCAGTTGCAAACCGTAGTCTGGCTTTTTTATGGTGGTTTTGGAGCAGTAGCTTCTTCCTTGCTGAGCGGCCTTTCAGATTATGGACTCGTTTTACTGTGGATATAGATCATTTTGTACCTGTTTCCTCCAGCATCTTCACAAGGTCCTTTGCTGTTGTTCTGAGATTGATTTGCACTTTTTGCACCAAAGTACGTTCATCTCCAGGAGACTTCCTTCCTGAGCGGTATGATGGCTGCGTAGTCCCATGGTGTTTATACTTGCGTACTATTGTTTGTACAGATGGGCGTGGTACCTTCAGGCATTTGGAAATTGCTCCCAAGGATGAACCAGAGTTGTTGAGGTCTACAATTTGTTTTCTGAGGTCTTGGCTGATTTCTTTTGATTTTCCCATGATGTCAAGCAAAGAGGCACTGAGTTTGAAGGTAGGCCTTGAAATACATCCACAGGTACATCTCCAATTGACTCAAATGATGTCAATTAGCCTATCAGAAGCTTCTAAAGCCATGACATAATTTTCTGGAGTTTTCCAAGCTGTTTAAAGGCAGCTTAGTGTATGTAAACTTCTGACCCACTGAAATTGTGATATAGTGAATTATAAGTGAAATAATCTGTTAACAATGATTGCAACCATAAATTACTTTATATCATACAAAGTAGATGTCCTAACCGACTTGCCAAAACTATAGTTTGTTCACAAGATATTTGTGGAGTGGTTGAAAAACGACTTGTAATGACTGTAAGTGTATGGAAACTTCCCACTTCAACTTGATTTGTCTGTCTGTTGTTGGAGGTACTGAAATACTTTATCAGGGCAAAAAATATATTATTTCAGAGTTCTTTCTTTCTTTCAAGCATTGAATTATAGATTTGAATTACAAAATGGTGCCTTGTTCATACAAGCAACAGTTGAGACTTTATATGAGTAGGAAAGTGAAACTGTAAAAACCCCACATTTGATCAGAAGGATGACGGGCCAGTGGTCAACACCCCTCTTCATCTAAATCAGAAGGATGACAGACCAGTGGTCAACACCCCTCTTCATCTGAAAGATGACAGACCAGTGGTCAACACCCCTCTTCATCTGAATCAGAAGGATGACAGACCAGTGGTCAACACCCCTCTTCATCTAAATCAGAAGGATGACAGACCAGTGGTCAACACCCCTCTTCATCTGAATCAGAAGGATGCCGGGCCAGTGGTCAACACGCCTCTTCATCTGAATCAGAAGGATGACAGACCAGTGGTCAACACCCCTCTTCATCTGAAGGATGACAGACAAGTGGTCAACACCCCTCTTCATCTGAAGGATGACAGACCAGTGGTCAACACCCCTCTTCATCTATATCAGAAGGATGACAGACCAGTGGTCAACACCCCTCTTCATCTGAATCAGAAGGATGACAGACCAGTGGTCAACACCCCTCTTCATCTGAAGGATGACAGACCAGTGGTCAACACCCTCTTCATCTGGATCAGAAGGATGACAGACCAGTGGTCAACACCCCTCTTCATCTGAATCAGAAGGATGACAGACCAGTGGTCAACACCCCTCTTCATCTGAAGGATGACAGACCAGTGGTCAACACCCCTCTTCATCTGAATCAGAAGGATGACAGACCAGTGGTCAACAGCCCTCTTCATCTGAATCAGAAGGATGACAGACCAGTGGTCAACACGCCTCTTCATCTGGATCAGAAGGATGACAGACCAGTGGTCAACACCCCTCTTCATCTGAAGGATGACAGACCAGTGGTCAACACCCTCTTCATCTGAATCAGAAGGATGACGGGCCAGTGGTCAACACCCCTCTTCATCTAAATCAGAAGGATGACAGACCAGTGGTCAACACCCCTCTTCATCTGAATCAGAAGGATGACAGACCAGTGGTCAACAGCCCTCTTCATCTGAATCAGAAGGATGACAGACCAGTGGTCAACACGCCTCTTCATCTGGATCAGAAGGATGACAGACCAGTGGTCAACACCCTCTTCATCTGAATCAGAAGGATGACAGACCAGTGGTCAACACCCCTCTTCATCTGGATCAGAAGGATGACAGACCAGTGGTCAACACCCCTCTTCATCTGGATCAGAAGGATGACAGACCAGTGGTCAACACCCCACTTCATCTGGATCAGAAGGATGACAGACCAGTGATCAACACCCCTCTTCATCTGAAGGATGACAGACCAGTGGTCAACACCCCTCTTCATCTGGATCAGAAGGATGACAGACCAGTGGTCAACACCCCTCTTCATCTGGATCAGAAGGATGACGGGCCAGTGGTCAACACCCCTCTTCATCTGGATCAGAAGGATGACAGACCAGTGGTCAACACGCCTCTTCATCTGAAGGATGACAGACCAGTGGTCAACACCCCTCTTCATCTGAATCAGAAGGATGACGGGCCAGTGGTCAACACCCCTCTTCATCTAAATCAGAAGGATGACAGACCAGTGGTCAACACCCCTCTTCATCTGAATCAGAAGGATGACAGACCAGTGGTCAACAGCCCTCTTCATCTGAATCAGAAGGATGACAGACCAGTGGTCAACACGCCTCTTCATCTGGATCAGAAGGATGACAGACCAGTGGTCAACACCCCTCTTCATCTGAATCAGAAGGATGACAGACCAGTGGTCAACACCCTCTTCATCTGGATCAGAAGGATGACAGACCAGTGGTCAACACCCCTCTTCATCTGGATCAGAAGGATGACAGACCAGTGGTCAACACCCCACTTCATCTGGATCAGAAGGATGACAGACCAGTGATCAACACCCCTCTTCATCTGAAGGATGACAGACCAGTGGTCAACACCCCTCTTCATCTGGATCAGAAGGATGACAGACCAGTGGTCAACACCCCTCTTCATCTGGATCAGAAGGATGACGGGCCAGTGGTCAACACCCCTCTTCATCTGGATCAGAAGGATGACAGACCAGTGGTCAACACGCCTCTTCATCTGAAGGATGACAGACCAGTGGTCAACACCCCTCTTCATCTGAATCAGAAGGATGACAGACCAGTGGTCAACAGCCCTCTTCATCTGAATCAGAAGGATGACAGACCAGTGGTCAACACCCCTCTTCATCTGAAGGATGACAGACCAGTGGTCAACACCCCTCTTCATCTGGGTCAGTAGGATGACGGGCCAGTGGTCAACACCCCTCTTCATCTGAAGGATGACAGGCCAGTGGTCAACACCCCTCTTCATCTGAATCAGAAGGATGACAGACCAGTGGTCAACACCCCTCTTCATCTGAATCAGAAGGATGAAAAACCAGTGGTCAACACCCCTCTTCATCTGAATCAGAAGGATGACAGACCAGTGGTCAACACCCCTCTTCATCTGAATCAGAAGGATGACAGACCAGTGGTCAACACTCCTCTTCATCTGAAGGATGACAGACCAGTGGTCAACACCCTCTTCATCTGGATCAGAAGGGTGACAGACCAGTGGTCAACACCCTCTTCATCTGGATCAGAAGGATGACAGGTGGAGCAGAGAGAGACTCCAAACCACTCAGCATGGCTAGATGGAGCAGAGTCTCCAAACCACTCAGCATGGCTAGGTGGCTGGTGGAGTAGAGAGAGCCTCCAAACCACTCAGCATGGCTCGGTGGAGTAGAGAGAGCCTCCAAACCACTCAGCATGGCTAGGTGGCTGGTGGAGTAGAGAGAGCCTCCAAACCACTCAGCATGGCTCGGTGGAGTAGAGAGAGCCTCCAAACCACTCAGCATGGCTAGGTGGAGCAGAGAGAGTCTCCAAACCACTCAGCATGGCTAGGTGGAGCAGAGAGAGCCTCCAAACCACTCAGCATGGCTAGGTGGAGTAGAGAGAGCCTCCAAACCACTCAGCATGGCTAGGTGGAGCAGAGAGAGCCTCCAAACCACTCAGCATGGCTAGGTGGAGTAGAGAGAGCCTCCAAACCACTCAGCATGGCTAGGTGGAGTAGAGAGAGTCTCCAAACCACTCAGCATGGCTCAGTGGAGCAGAGAGAGTCTCCAAACCACTCAGCATGGCTAGGTGGCTGGAGGAGCAGAGAGAGTCTCAGAATCAAATCAAATCAAATGTATTTATATAGCCCTTCGTACATCAGCTGATGTCTCAAAGTGCTGTACAGAAACCCAGCCTAAAACCCCAAACAGCAAGCAATGCAGGTGTAGAAGCACTGTGGCTCTGAAAAACTCCCGAGAAAGGCCAAAACCTAGGAAGAAACCTAGAGAGGAACCAGGCTATGTGGGGTGGCCAGTCCTCTTCTGGCTGTCCCGGGTGGAGATTATAACAGAACATGGCCAAGATGTTCAAATGTTCATAAATGACCAGCATGGTCGAATAATAATAAGGCAGAACAGTTGAAACTGAGAGGAAACTAGCCACAGAACTGAGAGGAAACTAGCCACAGAACGGAGAGGAAACTAGCCACATAACTGAGAGGAAACTAGCCACAGAACTGAGAGGAAACTAGCCACAGAACTGAGAGGAAACTAGCCACAGAACTGAGAGGAAAGTAGCCACAGAACTGAGAGGAAACGAGCCACAGAACGGAGAGGAAACTAGCCACAGAACTGAGAGGAAACGAGCCACAGAACGGAAAGGAAACGAGCCACAGAACTGAGAGGAAACTAGCCACAGAACTGAGAGGAAACTAGCCACAGAACGGAGAGGAAACGAGCCACAGAACTGAGAGGAAACGAGCCACAGAACTGAGAGGAAACGAGCCACAGAACTGAGAGGAAACTAGCCACAGAACTGAGAGGAAACGAGCCACAGAACTGAGAGGAAAAGGTACTTTAGAATTCTCCTCATTTTCCTCTGCCACTTTGTCTGACTGACTGAAAGTCATTTAAATGTAAAATACGTTCTGCCATGTTTTGTTAGATGGATTATTTAGCTGGAAAAGCTGATGTGTTGATATCTAGACCTAGTTATTTCTTTGTGTGCATGTGTATAATCGACCGACCTAAGTTGTTGTTTCTGCAAGGAGTTTTTAGCTGACAAACTGGTGTTATTGCTGATACTGAAGAGAACAAGGCATTGCTTTACAAAGAAGTGTCATTTTTTAAAATTTTATTGGAAAGCTTTCCACATAAAACGTGGATATGGTAAACAGTAGGCACTGTCAATGAGCCGGCAAACAGACTGCTGTTACAGGCAGATACAGTCAAAGTATTGGCTTCAGTTAAAATGGCAAAAACAAACAACATTACAACAAACTTTAAAAAAATAAGATAAAACAACATTTGAATGGATTTGTATACGAGGTTACAGGCTAAAGCTTCAGTATCATACACACTGTATGAATGCATTCATTGATTAGCTTCTGTTCTTCATAATGCTGTCAGCTAAATAACTGCAGATTAAAGGTGTCTTCACAGGGCTGTTATATCACCATCGTAAGACTGTTATAATGCTAGTATTAAGCCTCATACCACACCTGTAATAAACAATGCAAAACCAGCATCGCCATGGTATCCAGGACGGATAGCGATGTTACTTTAGAACAATTGGAATGGTCTCAGACTCCGCCCACCCAACTCCGCCCACCCACCAGATAAACACTCATATACCCATATCTCAGTGGCATGACTATGGGGTTGAGGGGGCAGGTAGTCTAGTGGTTAGAGCGTTGGGTTAGTAACCAGCAGGTAGTCTAGTGGTTAGAGCGTTGGGCCAGTAACCAGCAGGTAGCCTAGTGGTTAGAGCGTTGGGTTAGTAACCAGCAGGTAGTCTAGTGGTTAGAGCGTTGGGCCAGTAACCAGCAGGTAGCCTAGTGGTTAGAGTGTTGGGCCAAACCTGTAACCTGCAGGTAGACTAGTGGTTAGAGCGTTGGGCCAGTAACCTGCAGGTAGACTAGTGGTTAGAGCGTTGGGTCAGTAACCTGCAGGTAGACTAGTGGTTAGAGCGTTGGGTCAGTAACCAGCAGGTAGTCTAGTGGTTAGAGCGTTGGGTCATTAACCAGCAGGTAGCCTAGTGGTTAGAGCGTTGGGTCTGTAACCAGCAGGTAGCCTAGTGGTTAGAGCGTTGGGTCAGTAACCAGCAGGTAGCCTAGTGGTTAGAGCGTTGGGTCAGTAACCAGCAGGTAGTCTAGTGGTTAGAGCGTTGGGTCAGTAACCTAAAGGTTGCTGGATCGAATCCCCAAGCCAACAAGGGTTGTTCTGCCCCTGAGCAAAGCAGTTAACATACTGATCCCCGGGAGGCCGTCATTGTAAATAAGAATGTGTTCTTTAACTGACTTGCCAAGTTAAATAAAGGTTTAACTTGTAACCTCCTCCTGGAGATCTACAGGGTGTGCTGGCTCCATCCCTGTTGAATCAGCTGGTCAATCTGTTTAGGGTAGGGTTGGAGCAAAAACCTGTTCACTAAAGTAGCTGTCCAGGAGGAGGGTTGGCCACCCCAGAGCAATACATACAGATTTAGCCCTGGGCCATCCCCAGACAATTAAGAAAGTCAACCAAATTCCAATTCCACATTCTCCTCACCGAAAAGCATTGAAGATAATTGGACATTTTTTTTGTGTACCTTCTGAACTGAGCCCACCCCTGGCCCTTGGAAATGCCTGTGCAGTAGTACACGCCTTCTGTGAGAGTACGGTTAGCGCTACCATTGTCCCTGCGGTGCGGGGCTAACGTCAGCAGCAGCTGAATGAGTGGAGGGACTTCTTGAAGAACTTCCTGAACTCCGTGTTGAAGACCGTGTAGATAATGGGGTTGAGGGCGCTGTTGACGTAGCCCAGCCAGGTGACGGTGCTTATCAGGGCCTGCGGGATGTAGCAGGTAGCACACAGGGCCCGGGTGGTGTGGACGACGAAGAACGGGGTCCAGCAGAACAGGAAGCAACCTGAGGGGAGGAAGAGGAGAGGAGAGGTTAGGGGACTGTTCTGAATAATGGATCCATTAATTGATTCACGGATGATTGATTGATTAGATGAGGTGACTTGACCTCCTTACTGTGTAAGAGCTTTCAGAGTCTGGAAAATATCCCATCAATTATAAATCAATCAACTTATATCTACCTACTGTAGGTCTTTATCCACCTACTGTAGGTCTTTATCTACCTACTGTATGTCTTTATCTACCTACTGTAGGTCTTTATCCACCTACTGTAGGTCTTTATCTACCTACTGTAGGTCTTTATCTACCTACTGTAGGTCTTTATCCACCTACTGTAGGTCTTTATCTACCTACTGTAGGTCTTTATCTACCTACTGTAGGTCTTTATCTACATATTATCTACCTACTGTAGGTCTTTATCTACCTAATGTAGGTCTTTATCTACCTACTGTATGTCTTTATCTACCTACTGTAGGACTTTATCTACCTACTGTATGTCTTTATCTACCTACTGTATGTCTTTATCTACCTACTGTAGGTCTTTATCTACCTACTGTAGGTCTTTATCTACCTACTGTATGTCTTTATCTACCTACTGTAGGTCTTTATCTACCTACTGTAGGTCTTTATTCCTCTACTGTAGGTCTTTATCTACCTACTGTAGGTCTTTATCTACCTACTGTAGGTCTTTATCTACCTACTGTAGGTCTTTATCTACCTACTGTAGGTCTTTATCTACCTACTGTATGTCTTTATCTACCTACTGTAGGTCTTTATCTACCTACTGTATGTCTTTATCTACCTACTGTATGTCTTTATCTACCTACTGTAGGTCTTTATCTACCTACTGTAGGTCTTTATCTACCTACTGTAGGTCTTTATCTACCTACTGTAGGTCTTTATCTACCTACTGTAGGTCTTTATCTACCTACTGTAGGTCTTTATTCCTCTACTGTAGGTCTTTATCTACCTACTGTAGGTCTTTATCTACCTACTGTATGTCTTTATCTACCTACTGTATGTCTTTATCTACCTACTGTAGGTCTTTATCTACCTACTGTAGGTCTTTATCTACCTACTGTAGGTCTTTATCTACCTACTGTAGGTCTTTATCTACCTACTGTAGGTCTTTATCCACCTACTGTAGGTCTTTATCTACCTACTGTAGGTCTTTATTCCTCTACTGTATGTCTTTATCTACCTACTGTAGGTCTTTATCTACCTACTGTAGGTCTTTATCTACCTACTGTATGTCTTTATCTACCTACTGTAGGTCTTTATCTACCTACTGTATGTCTTTATCTACCTACTGTATGTCTTTATCTACCTACTGTAGGTCTTTATCTACCTACTGTAGGTCTTTATCTACCTACTGTAGGTCTTTATCTACCTACTGTAGGTCTTTATCTACCTACTGTAGGTCTTTATCTACCTACTGTAGGTCTTTATCTACCTACTGTAGGTCTTTATCTACATATTATCTACCTACTGTAGGTCTTTATCTACCTACTGTAGGTCTTTATCTACCTACTGTAGGTCTTTATCTACCTACTGTAGGTCTTTATTCCTCTACTGTAGGTCTTTATCTAACTACTGTAGGTCTATATCTACCTACTGTAGGTCTTTATCTACATACCTACATACTGTAGGTATATATCTACCTACTGTAGGTCTTTATTCCTCTACTGTAGGTCTTTATCTACCTACTGTAGGTCTTTATCTACATATTATCTACCTACTGTAGGTCTTTATTCCTCTACTGTAGGTCTTTATCTACCTACTGTAGGTCTTTATCTACCTACTGTAGGTCTATATCTACCTACTGTAGGTCTTTATCTACATATCTACATACTGTAGGTATATATCTACCTACTGTAGGTCTTTATCTACCTACTGTAGGTCTTTATCTACCTACTGTAGGTCTTTATCTACCTACTGTAGGTCTTTATTCCTCTACTGTAGGTCTTTATCTACCTACTGTAGGTCTTTATCTACATATTATCTACCTACTGTAGGTCTTTATTCCTCTACTGTAGGTCTTTATCTACCTACTGTAGGTCTTTATCTACCTACTGTAGGTCTATATCTACCTACTGTAGGTCTTTATCTACATATCTACATACTGTAGGTATATATCTACCTACTGTAGGTCTTTATCTACCTACTGTAGGTCTTTATCTACCTACTGTAGGTCTTTATCTACCTACTGTAGGTCTTTATCTACCTACTGTAGGTCGTTATCTACATATCTACATACTGTAGGTATATATCTACCTACTGTAGGTCTTTATTCCTCTACTGTAGGTCTTTATCTACCTACTGTAGGTCTTTATCTACCTACTGTAGGTCTTTATCTACATATCTACATACTGTAGGTCTTTATCTACCTACTGTAGGTCTTTATCTACCTACTGTAGGTCTTTATCTACCTACTGTAGGTCTTTATTCCTCTACTGTAGGTCTTTATTCCTCTACTGTAGGTCTTTATTCCTCTACTGTAGGTCTTTATCTACCTACTGTAGGTCTTTATCTACCTACTGTAGGTCTTTATCTACCTACTGTAGGTCTTTATCTACCTGCTGTGGGTCTTTATCTACCTACTGTAGGTCTTTATCTACCTACTGTAGGTCTTTATCTACCTACTGTAGGTCTTTATCTACCTACTGTAGGTCTTTATCTACCTACTGTAGGTCTTTATCTACCTACTGTAGGTCTTTATCTACCTACTGTAGGTCTTTATCTACCTACTGTAGGTCTTTATCTACCTACTGTAGGTCTTTATCTACCTGCTGTGGGTCTTTATCTACCTACTGTAGGTCTTTATCTACCTACTGTAGGTCTTTATCTACCTACTGTAGGTCTTTATCTACCTACTGTAGGTCTTTATCTACCTACTGTAGGTCTTTATCTACCTACTGTAGGTCTTTATCTACCTACTGTATGTCTTTATCTACATATTATCTACCTACTGTAGGTCTTTATCTACCTACTGTAGGTCTTTATCTACCTACTGTAGGTCTTTATTCCTCTACTGTAGGTCTTTATCTAACTACTGTAGGTCTTTATCTACATACTGTAGGTCTTTATCTACCTACTGTAGGTCTTTATCTACCTGCTGTGGGTCTTTATCTACCTACTGTAGGTCTTTATCTACCTACTGTAGGTCTTTATCTACCTACTGTATGTCTTTATCTACATATTATCTACCTACTGTAGGTCTTTATCTACCTACTGTAGGTCTTTATCTACCTACTGTAGGTCTTTATTCCTCTACTGTAGGTCTTTATCTATCTACTGTAGGTCTATATCTACCTACTGTAGGTCTTTATCTACATATTATCTACCTACTGTAGGTCTTTATCTACCTACTGTAGGTCTTTATCCACATACTGTAGGTATATATCTACCTACTGTAGGTCTTTATTCCTCTACTGTAGGTCTTTATCTACCTACTGTAGGTCTTTATCTACCTACTGTAGGTCTTTATCTACCTACTGTAGGTCTTTATCTACCTACTGTAGGTCTTTATCTACCTACTGTAGGTCTTTATCTACATATCTACATACTGTAGGTATATATCTACCTACTGTAGGTCTTTATCTACCTACTGTAGGTCTTTATCTACCTACTGTAGGTCTTTATCTACCTACTGTAGGTCTTTATCTACCTACTGTAGGTCTTTATCTACCTACTGTAGGTCTTTATCTACATATCTACATACTGTAGGTATATATCTACCTACTGTAGGTCTTTATTCCTCTACTGTAGGTCTATATCTACCTACTGTAGGTCTTTATCTACATATCTACATACTGTAGGTATATATCTACCTACTGTAGGTCTTTATCTACCTACTGTAGGTCTTTATCTACCTACTGTAGGTCTTTATCTACCTACTGTAGGTCTTTATCTACCTACTGTAGGTCTTTATCTACATATCTACATACTGTAGGTATATATCTACCTACTGTAGGTCTTTATTCCTCTACTGTAGGTCTTTATCTACCTACTGTAGGTCTTTATCTACATATTATCTACCTACTGTAGGTCTTTATCTACCTACTGTAGGTCTTTATCTACCTACTGTAGGTCTTTATCTACCTACTGTAGGTCTTTATCTACCTACTGTAGGTCTTTATTCCTCTTCTGTAGGTCTTTATTCCTCTACTGTAGGTCTTTATCTACCTACTGTAGGTCTTTATCTACCTACTGTAGGTCTTTATCTACCTACTGTAGGTCTTTATTCCTCTACTGTAGGTCTTTATCTACCTACTGTAGGTCTTTATCTACCTACTGTAGGTCTTTATCTACCTACTGTAGGTCTTTATCTACCTACTGTAGGTCTTTATCTACCTACTGTAGGTCTTTATCTACCTATTGTAGGTCTTTATTCCTCTACTGTAGGTCTTTATCTACCTACTGTAGGTCTTTATTCCTCTACTGTAGGTCTTTATCTACATATTATCTACCTACTGTAGGTCTTTATCTACCTACTGTAGGTCTTTATCCACATACTGTAGGTCTTTATCTACCTACCGTAGGTCTTTATCTACCTACTGTAGGTCTTTATCTACCTACTGTAGGTCTTTATTCCTCTACTGTAGGTCTTTATCTACATATTATCTACCTACTGTAGGTCTTTATCTACCACTGTAGGTCTTTATCTACCTACTGTATGTCTTTATCTACCTACTGTAGGTCTTTATCTACCTACTGTATGTCTTTATCTACCTACTGTAGGTCTTTATCTACCTACTGTAGGTCTTTATTCCTCTACTGTAGGTCTTTATTCCTCTACTGTAGGTCTTTATCTACCTACTGTAGGTCTTTATCTACCTACTGTAGGTCTTTATCTACCTACTGTAGGTCTTTATTCCTCTACTGTAGGTCTTTATCTACCTACTGTAGGTCTTTATCTACCTACTGTAGGTCTTTATCTACCTACTGTAGGTCTTTATTCCTCTACTGTAGGTCTTTATCTACCTACTGTAGGTCTTTATCTACCTACTGTAGGTCTTTATTCCTCTACTGTAGGTCTTTATCTACATATTATCTACCTACTGTAGGTCTTTATCTACCTACTGTAGGTCTTTATCCACATACTGTAGGTCTTTATCTACCTACTGTAGGTCTTTATCTACCTACTGTAGGTCTTTATTCCTCTACTGTAGGTCTTTATCTACATATTATCTACCTACTGTAGGTCTTTATCTACCACTGTAGGTCTTTATCTACCTACTGTATGTCTTTATCTACCTACTGTAGGTCTTTATCTACCTACTGTATGTCTTTATCTACCTACTGTAGGTCTTTATCTACATACTGTAGGTCTTTATCTACCTACTGTAGGTCTATATCTACATACTGTATGTCTTTATCTACATATCTACCTACTGTAGGTCTTTATCTACCTACTGTAGGTCTTTATCTACATACTGTAGGTCTTTATCTACCTACTGTAGGTCTTTATCTACATATCTACCTACTGTAGGTCTATATCTACCTACTGTAGGTCTTTATCTACCTACTGTAGGTCTTTATTCCTCTACTGTAGGTCTTTATCTACCTACTGTAGGTCTTTATCTACCTACTGT